>NW_027150590.1:0-115000 GCF_001643675.1 Monocercomonoides exilis | reverse complement strand
TTTCTTTAACCTCTTCCTCTTCTTCCTCTATATCATCTTCTTTATCATCAACATCTACTTCTTCTTCTATCCAACATCCCCTCAACAATAACAACAACAATATTCTCCCTCAATCTCTTTCTCCTCCTGTTTATCTCAGCTCAAATCTTGTCTCTTAACAGCTGAGCCATTCTTTACCTTCTTATCATTCAGTGATGATGGAAAGAAAAGAGAATAGAAGAAATAATACTGAAACAACTTCTGGTAAAGATAATAATACTTCTCGATTGTCTAATGAACCTTTATCTTCTTCCTCTTCTTCTTCATCGTCTTCTTCTTCTACTACTACTTCTTGCTCTTCAAATGGAATAATAACTCAGTTGAATACAATAGAGAACATAACTTTAAATGAAATAGGAATGCAACAAAATATAACAACTCAATCGATGGATAATCAAAACAATTGATTTAATAATTCCTTTGCGTCTTCTTCCTCTTCTTCTTCTTCTTCTTCTTCTTCTTCTTCTTCTTCGTTGTCTTCTTCCGCTTCCTCTTAACTGAAAATTTACAACTAGCGTTGGATCTAACCATGGACATTCTGACACATTTATTCCATCCAATTCTTCAGCACACATAAACTGAACAAAAAATAAATCATTCTCATTTCTTCGCCTCGATATATCAATGTCGAATGATTGACATTTTCATTCATAATATTGGAAATGAAATGCCATCAATATGGATTCATTTCATTTTATTTCTTCTTCTTCAACGCCTCCTTCAATGATCAATAAAAACATTTATATTTCCATTTCATTCGACTCTAGCCAAATTCAACATCATGCCTCGTCTTTCATTTCTATCCAGAAGCACAGATAATTTTTTATTCAATCGCAGAATTTCTGCTGAAATAATGAGACAACGAAATGGAAGTAACTTTTTGAGGAGAATAGCCGTTTGACATGTAAAAATAAAAAAAAGGAGGACAGTTCCGACTTTTCACATTTTGAAACTGAAGCATTTGCTGTGAAAACAGAAAAAACATTGAAGCAGTTCTTTTATGAGATGGATGGATTTCAAAATAGAGTTCGGAAGGTTACACAACGTCACACGCCTTTGACATGTCGAGAAGATGACAAATGAATGAATGAGTTTTGGAAGAAATTCAAATTTGGAGGAGAATTCTTTAAAAACAAGAGAATAAATGTCCGACAAGCAATGTTGATTTCATCAAATGCACATATAAGGTGTTTTCTTCTATTTTGTGTGCCATCTCCCCATCTTTCTTCGACTTTGCCTTCATTTGCACATATTTTCACCGACAAGTCAGCTGATGAAATGATTTCTGCCTTATGATCTGCACCTTCTTCAGAAGACACATCGCATTTTGTGTCCTCTTGTAGGGCATCTTTGATTGCCGACAATACATAGCTTGGATGCCAAGATGACCATCCATGTATTCATTGTCAGCTGTATGCCCGTTAAGAAATATAAACAAATCGAAATTCCAATCACCGAATGCCTCTGTTCTGTCATGTCCAACAACCGAGTTGTCTTTCTGAGTGATGTTTCCCATGAAGGCGAACAAGGGCTCTTTCACAGAAGCGACAAGGGACTCACACACAAAATACACATCTCTTCCGACACTGGCCTTGTTGGCTGAAAACACGATATTGGTGATGGAAAAGGAGGATTCTGACACTTGTGAATCATCCTTGTACTCGATCATGAGAGCGCCGCCTCTTCCTCCAGAACTTGTATCCTCGCTCACAGAGCAGCTAGAGAAGGTGGTGTTGCTCACTGAAAATGTGTTGGCAGGGGTAGATGAGGCGAATGAGATGCACCCGCCATTGGTGGCTGTCTGTTGGTGCTGTGGGGCTGAGTTGATGTTGGTGATGGTGCAGTTGGCTAGGGAAAGGGAGAGGGCAGGGGAGGTGGCAGAGGAGAGAACACAACTGGTGGGGGTGGCAGTGGAGGTGATGTCGGTGATGTTGGAGGAGTTGAGGGTGAGGGGAGCGGTGAGGGAGGTGAGGTGGAAGATGCTTTGGCTGTTGAGGGCGAGACTGGTGATTGCTGTGTGGTTGAGGGCGAGGGAGCCAGCAGTGAGGAAGAAGAGAGGTGTTTTTATTGTTATGGAGGTTGTTCCGGTGATGGTGGTTGTGTTGAGGTTGAGTGAAGGGGAGTTATCGGAGAGGTGGAAGAGGATGGGGGTGATTTGATTTGTGGAGTTGTGTGCGATGGCGAGGGCAGAGACTGTGAGGGAGCCCTGAGTCTGTTGGAAGAGGGCAGACGAGGCAGATGGATCTGGTGAAGAAGATGCAGATGAAAATGATGAAAATGAAGAAAATGATGATGTTGATTGTGATGAGTGTGAATATGAGTTTGGTGGTTGGGGAATGCCACTGGAGGTGATGGTGGTGGCATCTGTGCCATTTCCGGTGATTATTGTATTTGGGGCATTGAAAGTGAGAGTCTTTGTGGGAGTGAAAGTGGAGACGAGAAGAGTGAGGGAGGTATCACTGAAGGGAGCAACGCATCCGAGGGCATACTCCACCGTGGCACATGGCTTATTTGCTTCACCGCAGGTATCAACATCTGATCCGTTGATAGATACAAATAAATATTAGATATCATTACGAAAGATTGACATGTATTTTGTTTTGCAGCAGCTTGACAACTAATGACAGGTTTAAGAATGAAATAAGAAATTTTCATGTTAAAGAAAAGGCTGAATATCTGTATTAGCAGAACAAATCGGAAAGATAGGACTGCGTGGCAAAACCTCAGGTTATTGTTTAATGCTTTTTTATTTCAGAGAAATATTATTTTTGAACTTTATTAACTTTTTATTTGTAAAATTAATTTGTAGTGAAGGAGATGAAAAAATGGGCGGCAAAAAACCAAAGAGATCTTCAAGACAAAGGAAAACCGAGGTAAAATGATAAAAAAACCGAAATAAGAAAAGTGCAAATCGCTTAATAGTTATTCTTCATTGCCTTCTATTTCTTTGTTGCTCTCGTCACAAGCTATTTTCCGTTGTTTTGAATTCTCCATATGTATTTCTTCATCGTGCATTGATTTTCGTTTTCTTTTCATTTTCTCTCTGAACATACAGTTTGATTCGCGCCTTTTTTCTGTTTTCTTTTCCACTTCATCTTGATTAAAAATAAGACATTGCTGATCAAACTTGCCATCATCTTCTGTTAGATCGTTTGCCTGTATATTTAGATTTGTCAGCCACACAGCAATTTCTATATCATTTTTGGTATCATCCAGCCCATTCCGATATCTGTTCGCTAATTGCTTCCACAGTCGTTTCATCCTGCCAAAAAACAATTCAACAGGAATCCTCTTTTTAGCTAACTGCGCGTTGTATTCGATCTCTTCATTAGCTTTAGTATTTTTGATCGGAGATATTAACTCCAAACCTTCCACCACCCTCTGATATCCTCTATTCGCTATTATTTTTCATCGAGAAACACATTCATTCAGGCCATTCTTTTGTTTTTTCATTAAGTTGCTGCTTGCTTGACTGGAGTAAACAGAAGTCTTCAATGAATTCGAAATGGAAGCTGTTGCTGAAAACGACGATGATGTTTGTGAATATAGCATCCCATTAGCGTAATTTTTGTGTAGAATGTCTGTATTTCTAACTTGGGAGCATGAGCTATCAGTTTTAATGCTTCAATATGAAAAAAGAATTTATAAAATAAAATAATTTTTTGTTTTTTGTTCACAAAAAACGATTCATACATAATAAAAAAATCTACGATCGTTTAATAACTCATCTTTAATGAAAATTTATCAGTCTAATAAATTGGAACACAAGTGTCTCAAAATACACATAAATCGTGTTTCCTTTTAAATATAAAATCTTTGTCTGAAAGAATGGGTTTTTTTCGTAACAAGTATGATTTATCCGTAACAAGTCTTGATTTTTCGTAACAACTAAGCATTTTGCTAAATACAGATAGTTGCCGTAAAATATCTATTACTAAATTTTTTGCTTTAGGAATTTTGTTCCACCCAACATTTTTTTTTATTTTTCCTTGATTTGTGCGACAAGTGGAAAAATTTACCACATTACTGAGACAGGTGACCGACAGGTTCATTTTTTTTGATCATAAATAATTTTTTTTCAAAATATATATTTCAGACCTTTTCTTAAGGAAAATAAAATAAAATACTGATGATTTGTAATGATAATTGTTTTTGAAAAAGAAAATGCATATTCGAAATGAAAGCGAAAAACTAAAATTATTTAATATTAAAATTTTCTGATTATGGTTTAGTTACAAGATAATTGAAACTTGGATTTTTAAAAGCCACTGGAAGTCACTTTTTTCACTGCAGTTTCCACAAGTCGGATATGTGAAAGAGTCGGAAAAAATAAGCAGAAGTATTATATGAACAGAAAAGCAATAATAACATTGAAATTTTAATTTCTAATAATATGAAACCATTGCATTTCAGAGACAATTAATTAAGTTCGTTTTTTTCAAAAAAGAAACAAGTGAAAGAACAAGAAGAGGTGAAAGAAAGAAGATTATTATTTTGTTCACTTGTATATGTGACATGAAACAAAAATATGCAAAGTTTTGTTTATTTATTTTTTGCGTTTTGTCAACTCATTTGATATGAATCATTAAGCAAAGGATTTTTTCTGAGCTAAAAGCAAAAAGAATATCTTTCGAAGATATTGTTCAAGGTTTTTTGGCATTCACTGTGACTATAAATGCTGATTGCTTTTGAGATATTGATGAAAAATAATACTTGTTTTCAGATTAGAACTTGATAGAACAAAAGAGTTTTTATTTGGAGTTTTTCATACCAAGAGCACTTGATTTGTTTGAAGCAAATGAAAAAACAACCTGATGAATTGTTATTAATCATGTTCTTTGAAATAATTAAACAATATTTTTTGATCCACAGATTGAGAAAGATATTTATCTTATGCATTCAAAAGCAGAAAACATCAAATTTCGCTTAATCGGTCAGCGTATATTTGATAATTTTTTGAAGCTGTATTTATGTTAAAATTTTCATCACAATGATTATTTGTTTTAAACATCATTTTTTGATCAAAAAGGCACATTTTTGTTGGATTCTTCTCCTCGTAGCTGTGAAAAATGTAGATTGATTGATTTTTATTTTTATTTTCATTTCACTCTTGTGAACAAAAACATATTTGGAACAACAAAGAAATGAGAAATATCTTTAGGAGAAACACAGAAAATTTTATCAAAACTTTGAAATAATCACATGGATGGATGAATGAACAAGTGCTTAATTTTTATCAACATTAATCTCAAAAAGAGAAAATTATTTGAGGATGTTTTTTGAAGAATTGATGATTATAAATAATTCTCAGAAGATATCTCACTTTTATTTTTAACATTCACTCTTCAAAATAAAGTGGGATTAAAAATGTTAAAATTTTTTTTTAAAAAAACATATGGCAATTTTTATTAAAAAAATATTAAAAAAATATCAAAAAAGAGAAAAATGAGCAGTGTCAAATTTATATTAGTGACACGTTTTTTATTGGATCCAAATTTTTTTTTCCTCATATTGCTTTGCATAGAAGTTTGTACGCAATGAGAATAATTTTCAAACAAATAATATATTATTATAAGGTTGTATACCAAATATTTTTGAAAATCATTTCTTTTAAAAAAAGATCTGAATTTTTGAAGTTATATTTTTTGATCAATGTTTTGCTCGTGTTTCCACGAGTTTTTGAAATCAAGCGTTTTCCTTGTTGGCATTGTTTTGAAACTTTTCTTTTTAACATTTTTGGCTATTTTATAACTATAGAAACTCTTTTTTTTGAACAGTTTTCATGCCTTACCTTTTTTTTGAAAAACTGAAATATCAACAAAGGAAACTGTTATTAACATGATTAGGCATAGGTTCAAACGCGTTCCTTTTGCAATTTGCGGTTTAAAGCACTCATGTTATAACGAATTAATAGATAATAATTATTTAAAAACTTTTTACAGACCGATTTTTCGAAAATATTTTTTCTTGTTGAAAAAAATGATTTTTGAAAAATGACCCATCAAAGCATGAATTTCATTGAAAGATATTCAATTTTTGAAGAAAACGTGATTTTTGGACATCCAACGTGTTTGCATTATAATATGGACTTATTTTATTTGTTAATTTTCATCATAAAAATATTTATCATAAATAAAAAATTAAATAAAATATTTTTGTTCAAACCCACATTAAAACCATATTTTTAATGAAAAGTTGATTATGCTGTTTTTGTTTAATTCGAATTCAATAGTTTTCTATCCTTTCATTTTTTAAAGATAATTAAAGCACACTATTATATGCACACTTGTTTTTTTATTGAAAACAGCTTTTATTCACAGTCACATTAAAGTGAGCATTTTTGCTTGAATATTTGTAACAACCTTATATCAGTTCATTTATGTTCGCAAGGGAACGCAAAAGGTTACAAATAACTCTTTTTCAGAAAATTTAATTTATTTTGATTTTATATTTCATAAATTTTCTTGTTCATTTTTATTTCTATGTCTTTTTTGTATTTGATACGATGATAACATCCTGAAGAGAAACGTTTTTGCACAGATAAACTTCAATTTCCGAATACAATTTAATGTTGAGTTATTAAAACAATGAACTTAATAAAAGTTTGTTATTTGTTGTTTTTTTTAAAAAAAAAGAAAAATGTATTGATTAAACTTTTTTTGTTCATTTAATGTTGTGCATCGTGGAAGTGAAGAAGAGCCATGCTTCACAATGTGGAAAGGGATGGAAAACATGGAAAAGGAAAATGGAAAGAAAACAATTCAGATTGAAGGATCAACTGTTATTCGAGATTCATTCGATGTGTCCAATTATCAGATCAAAAAGAGTGTGAAGATGGGAGAAGAGAATGTGAAAGCGATATTGAATTTTGAAAAGGCAACTGATAGTCAGCTAGAATATTTCATGGAAAATGATGATCATTTTGAATTGACAAATATTCAACTTCAACTGGCATCTGGATTTGACAACTCAGCTAAAACGATTATTTCAAATAGAAATGGAGATTTGGTGGTAACTGGATGTTCATTCCATTCAGAAGCAGGAGTAAACAATGGATTTGATTGTGTATTTGTAGATGTGATTGGAGGCAGTGTGGAAGTGAATGATTTGTCGATGGAATCATGCAATGTTGGAAATAGTATTTTTGCAATTTATGATGTTGGAATTTCTTGCCAGTTGAAGAATGTTCGAGTGGAATCGTTGAATGAAAGCAGAGGATGTCTTCTTCTGATCAAAGGAACTGAATTAACAACAAAGATAAATGAAGTGAGTGAGGAAATGAGTCTCAACATTGATAATTCATCATTTTCAGGAGTGAAGAGAAGTGACAATGGAGCGAGCATTTTGGATTCAAAGAGTGAGAATAAGATTTGTTTTGTTGTGAATGAGAGCAACATCACAGAAGACAAGGCAGAAACAAGTGAAAAAGGAGGGGCAATATTCTTCACATTGTGTGAATCAGGATCGATGGAATCATCAATGTCATTCTTATTAATGAAAAAGGCAATTCAACCAACAAATTGTGCAGCATGAAAAGCAAGTTCAAAAAAGACAAAACAAAAAATTTTGAACCCAGAGAATTGAACAGGTGAATAACAGAATCGTATAACTTTTGATCGAATTGAATATGCTGTTGCTTTCGTACTAGTCCATATTCTTTGCAAAATAACAACTTGAGAGGATCCATTGATCAATCATAACAAAAGAAAAAGCGCACGGGTTGATGAGATTCTGTGTTCGTTCACTAAGGAATGAATTGATAAAGAAGATCGGTTTGATCCAATTGAGAAGATGTTTGAAGATAAAAAGACACAGAACTTTTAAAGCTGAAGTAATTTTGTTGATGAATGAGCCTGATTGAGTGCTTTGAAAAAATAATTAGCTTGTTTTTATTATTATTTTTCGAAAGATGTTCTTTTGAAAAAAAATGTTTTATTTTTTATATTATTCAATAAAGCACGATTCTTTAAGCAAAATGAATCATTGCTTGAAAAAAGGAAAGGAATTGTATTGATCCATTATCAAAAATAACTCCTTTATTAAAAATGATGAACGATACGCTTTTTTCATTAAAATAGCGAACGTTATTGACACATTTAAAAAAAGAGAATGAAAAACAAAAAGAAATGAAAAAAGCCTTTGGGATATGATGGAAACAAATGAATGCACCATTTCATAAAAACGTTTAAAGTTTCAATTCAATGTTCAATATACAGTCTAAACCGGATATAATCACATCTGTTTTTGCACAACTTTTTGTGACTATATCCGATTGTGATAATATCCGATGCTGCTTCACACAGAAAAAATTAAAAATTAATTAATTAATAAATCAACTTTGTGTCGAATTTTTCATTTTTGAAAATTCTTCATCAAAACGCATTTTTCACTTGCGAAATTAATTTTTTGCGTAAATGCATATCATTTTAACTTATTTGAGCACATTTTTGAAAACGCGAAAAATTGAGATTTTTGATCAAAAATTCGATTTTTCAAAGAAAAAATCACCCATATTAATAAAAAATGCGATTATATATTTTCAGCCCTGTGGTTATATACGATGGAAAATGAATGAAAAATAGGCCAAAAATGAAGGTGCATCGAAAAATGTTACAATAAACGAATGTGATAATATTCGACGTGATTACATCCGGTTTTGACTGTACAGTAACAGACTTTGTGCGAAGCAATGCTGCATCAAACAGATCCAACTTCGTCAAAAAACTTAAAGAAGCATTATCAGAATCATTAAAGCCATCTGCTATCGTCGCAACTTTCAGGGATTCTGGCATTTAGGACTTAAATCCTGAAATTGCACTGAAAAGTCTCAGTGAAACATCTCCTGTTGAAGGTTGCGAAGCTTCCATCAACAAATCCCACTTGATTGATTACTCGAAGTGCAGAATTTTCACTTTTGATAAAGTTTTTTCACATATTCACATTGAAATTTTCATTATATTTTTTTTTTATAACTGTTTTCTATTAATAATAAGGGTGATTTTTTTTGATATCATAAAAAAAGATCAAAAATCGAAAAAATAATATATATTGTGGTATTCTATGATCAAAGAGGAAAATTGATTTTTTTTACAAGTATTAAGCTTTTATTTCTGTAATATGTATTTGTTTTATTATTATATGCAAAAAAACATACCTTTTATATATTAAGAGTGAAAAACAAATTATTGATCAAGTTAGATAAAAATAAACCAAAAATTTATAAAGTTAATCCAACAAATTCATCAGAAAGATAAAATAAAAGTTCTTAACATGTAAAACAGAGGTTATAAAAAAAAAATATTGAAAGATCTGGAAAATATTGCAAAATTTTCGAAAATTTAAATATTCTGTAAAAATAAATGAATTTTCTTTTTCTTCATTTGAAATGAAGTCACCAAGTTTTCAAAACAGCCATATAGCTCAACGGCTTCATCAAACATTAAACGAAATTGAAGATTATCAAATTATACTTTAAACAATATCAAACTTTATCTTAGTATCTCTTTCTCTTCTTCTGATCTTATAACTTATGGACTTCTCTCTCCATCCTATATGTTCTTCGTCCAAAATTCTCCACAATTGTTTCTTTGAAATTCTCATTCAACATACGCCTTCTATCGCTCCTTTATATACAATGGAATTCATTCCATTTATCCTTCGTTTCTTCTTCTCTCTTCTTTCATTTCTTCATTATTTGCCAACTCCACTGCCTTCTCCATCTCCATCACCAACTTCAACTCAGCTCCACAACACCAACAGACTCCCACCAATGGCGGGTGCATCTCATTCGCCTCATCTACCCCTGCCAACACATTTTCAGTGAGCAACACCACCTTCTCTAGCTGCTCTGTGAGCGAGGATACAAGTTCTGGAGGAAGAGGCGGCGCTCTCATGATCGAGTACAAGGATGATTCACAAGTGTCAGAATCCTCCTTTTCCATCACCAATATCGTGTTTTCAGCCAACAAGGCCAGTGTCGGAAGAGATGTGTATTTTGTGTGTGAGTCCCTTGTCGCTTCTGTGAAAGAGCCCTTGTTCGCCTTCATGGGAAACATCACTCAGAAAGACAACTCGGTCGTTGGACATGACAGAACAGATGCATTTGGCGATTGGAATTTCGATTTGTTTATATTTCTCAACGGGCGTACAGCTGACAATGAATGCGTGGATGGTCATCTTGGCATCAAGGAAGTGAATTGCAAGTTGGTAAAGATGCCCTGAAAGAGAACGCAAAACGCTACGGGGCTTCTGAAGAAGGTGCAATAGAATGTTGCGAAGATAAAGACAAAGAAGACAAGGAAGCTGAAGGTGAAGAGGAAGATGCAGTTGAAGCAACAGAATAGTTTTTGTGTGTATAATGCGATAAGAAATTATAAAAGTTGAAACATGCTATTTCTAATCTTTGTCACTTTCTTTCTCTCTCAATTTCTCCTTCTTCTTCTTCTCTTTTGGAGAGCTCCTTATCCAGCAAAAGAAGAAATTTGCAGAAAGCGTTGAAAGTGGAAGGAGGTCGAGAAGAAGGAGAGAGAAGAAGAAGGATTAGAATAAGAGAATGAAGAGGAAGAGATGAGAATGATGCAACTTCCAATACCCACCTGATGCTAACAGCAGCATCATCAGAGGGCGAGACAATGGAAGGGGACTGGGAAATGAACGACGCAAAAGAAAAGGAAGAAGACGAGGAAGAAGACGAGGAAGATGAATAACACGATAAGATTACTCCGTATATTTTCAAAGGCGAGTATCTTCCTCTGTCATTCTCTTTTCCTATTCTGTAGCAACCTCTTCTTTCTCAACTTCTCCTTCTTTATCAAACAGCCGAATCATAAATTAATTTCTCAAAAGTGAACAATAATTTCTTCAAAGTATCATCTGATTCTGTTGAAAGCGATAGAAGAAAAATGAGCAAAATACTCATTTCTCTGGTTGTTGTATTTTTGTTGATATATTCCCGTGCTTGAAAAAAGGATGTTCATCGGTGACGCTGCAGAAAACAACTGCAAGACAAGAACCTCAGGAAAACTGCTTGTCATCCAACTTATCCAGCCATTTTTGCTTCTATCTCCACAAGAAGAAAATGAATATCCTTTTGAATAAATATTTGTTTCTGTAGATAACACGTATGAAGGAGCAAATCACAAATGTGAAGAATGCAAACTCAGCGGCCGTGGTTCAAATTGAGTGAAAAGGAAGGAAGAGACAACTTTGTTGATTGGGGAGCGGGCTTCAGATGTGATAGTGATTGATAATGATGGGCTGAATAGAGCGATCTGTTCATTGATGTCCCTTCAGCAGGAGGAGGACACCAAAGAAGAAGAAGAACATTGCGATGAGTTGGTTAATGTTAAAGAGCTGGCAAAGCCCGTAAGGCGTGGGCATGTGGTAGCTATTGTGGAACTTGCGAATGTGAAAAATGAAGGTGTCCAACTATTTGAGGATATTTGATGAAAGAATGAGAGCATTTGGAGGGAGCAGAAGAAAAGAATCGATACCAAATGGAGTTGTTGAGAGGTGGAGAAGAAGGAGTTCTGGAGGGTGATGGAGAAGAAATATATTCAGATGATAATTGGAGGTGGAGGAGAAAGAAAGGTCTTTTGTGAGAAATATGAAAGGATGTTTGCTTTGGATGAAAAGAGTTTGACTTTTTCGATCATAAAAACAATAAAGCGGTTTGTGGATGACTGATCTAAGAAGGAAGAAGAAGAAGAAGGTATTGATGATGAAGAGAAGATATCTAAAGTGGACTCTGAAAAGAGAAAGCCAGCATGTGTGGAAAGGAGGCAGTCATCGGCTTCACCGAAATATCTGTTGAAGCAAATGGTGCGGTGGAGATGGCACATTGTTCAGTCTTTTTTTTCTGTTCTGTTTCCAATGGCAGCAGAAACTCTGAGAAGCTATCCTGGAAGAGATCCGCAGCCCATGCTTCGCGATCGAAACCGATTAAAAAAAGTGATTAAATGAGGGATGATTCATATGTTTGAATATTATTTGATTGAATTAATTGAAACAAAAATATGAATAAGATTAATTTGAAAAACAAGAAATGGAATAAAAGTAAATATTTAATAATAGAAAAATATTACAAACCTTATTAAATGAGGAACTGTGCCTTCATCGTGTCTCGCACAGAATTTAATGGAGATTGTTTGTGTGAGTCACAACAGAGTGGAAAGATAAGGTGTTTCAATGATTTCTATGCAGAGGCAGTTCAGACAGGCATTTCGATGCAGGTTGTCAATGCACACACTCACAAAATGACCAATGCGATCAACTAACAAATCCCTGTCAAGAATGTCTGTTCACAAGAAAATGAGAAAAATAAAAGCAAATAGTCCAAAATTTTTAAAAGAAATGAAAAATAATAATAAAAATAAGCAATTTATTATAAATTGATAATATTTCTTTGTTAAATAAAAAGAAAATAAACACAAACATTTATTCCAATCTTCTCCATCACCAACATTGATCCGTCTGAAATTCTGTTTTTTTCTCTCGTCGAGCTCAGAACATCCGCAGCCTTTGCTCTCATCACTTTCCTAAAATCTTTCTTCTTTGAAAATCTAGTCAATCTTGTATGTGAATAGCTAATTTCCCCCAAAGATAGACGTTTTCATTTATTAGTCTCATAAAGCTTGCTGCACTGGGAGCGTCCAACTTCGCCTCTTCGACTGTTTCCTTGTCCTGTGACGTGAACTAAGTCTGCTTTTCATTCGCAATCCTCTTTGGCTATATGATAAACTTCTACGCCTGTGTTTCTTCCCTGCTCGAATCAGACAACAAAAAATCCAACTCAGACTGGTAGATTCCACTGAAGCTTCCATTTCCCTTCTTCTCTGCTGCTTCCACCACATTCTTCTCTATCTGGTCCGTGTCATCGCAAAATTCCAACCACACGAAGCTTCCATACTCTCTTCCATTGTACCTGTCCATGCAGCGCAGAAAGCGGCACTTTCAAGAGATCTTCGCAATGGTGCCTGTAAATAAGATGAGAGGGTCATTCGCCTCAAATTTCTCATCCGTTACCGACGACCGGCCATTCCAAATCGAGTTCTCATTCTGTTCATAGAACAGATTCATTTTCACATCCTGCACCACACACGAAGCAAACAGTGAGCATTCTGTGTTAACCTGAGGAATCTCAGGAGACCACTCCTACTACTGCTTCCTCCGAAATAAGTCTATCGCGAACTGAGGGCAGACGAAGGCCTCGGTGATGGAGCGCACAGAAAGCTGTCGCGAAAAGCACACAAAGTGTTCTGTACATGTTGCGAGTATTGGATGACGTTAAGCTCCTCCATTTCTGCGTCTGCTCCGTCACTCCCATCAAACCTCCTTTGCTCCACAAGCACTGTCAGCGCACCTTCCTCTCCTTCTCTTCCCGGATTATCGACACTTTGCCTCTCTGTCTTCTTCTTCTTCAGCAGCAATTGAAATTGGCAGATATTGTCAATTTCGTATTTTTTGTTCTCAAAAATTGAACCAACTTCAGCTGAATATGTTTTGTGATTGGACCAGGAGGAAGATCCATATGTTTCATCTGCATTTGCTGCTTTTTTTTACAACTTCCATCGCTAACAAGCTTGGTCCCATTCTGCTCGTGCTGTCCTATGAAGATAACAATCCACTAGAAATCAAAGCATTTTTTATTCCTTCGCCTCCTTCGTCTCTCTCTCTTCTGCTCGAAAGAAAGCCATCATCCATTTTTCCTAAATCTCCCGCTTCGCCTCCACAGTCAGCTCATTCTCTGTGAATCTTTTCATTCATCTTCCGCTTGTCTTTCTCCTTAGTTGATATCTTCTCAAACATTCGAGTTTGTTCGTTGTGGAAATTCTCCTGAGCTGCAACATGCTTTGCATTCTCTTCTTCTTCTTCTTTTCTTCTTCTTCTTCCTTCCTTTCTGTTATTCCCTTTTCCATCATTTTCTTTTCGTGAAGGCATTAAAGGAAGGTTTGTTTTCATCAAAAAACCAGAAATTGGAAGAGGAAGAAGAAGAAGAAGAATAGGAAGACGAAGACGAAGAAGAAGAAGAAGAAGTGAAAGAAGACTTTTAATCATTTTCTTATTAGAAGTTTGTTGGTTATTTTGATTATATCGAAAAGAAGAAGAAAGAGAAGGAGAAGATAAAGATTGCGGAAAACAGCAGACGAACTGAATGATGTGAAAAGGTTGCTAAATCGTTGTGCTGAGAGAGCAAGCATATAAGGTGATTGTTTATGAAGATGAGAGACGAAGAATAGGAAGGCAAAGAGGAAGAGGAAGACGATGAAACAAATTAACAAAATGAACACATTCTGAATTTTGTGGAGAAAAAGAAGACTGAAAGGAAGAGAAGACGACTACGATAAAGACGAAGGAAACGAATATGAAAGAAGAGGAAGAAGAAGAATTATACGAGCAAAAAATGGATTTGAAGACATTTTCAGCATGAGTTGAATGCATTGTTGTGCTGCAATCGGAATAAGTCATATTTGAAAATCTCAGCAAATAGGAAAAAGTGAAATCCTCGTGATGCAAAAGAAGAATATTATATCGCATCAGCGAAGCGGATGAATGAAATGTTTAAGCTTCAAACTGGTGCATGATTGAAATAGTTAAATTTCTAATGACTAAGAAGAATTAGAGCATGAAGACTCAAATTCTATTTGATATTTGACGTCTGTTATAAGCATCAAATGTTATATATATTGGAATGCGAACAAAATTGTTGTTCTGTCACTGTACACAGTGAATCTCCATATTAAAATTCGATGAAGAAGATACAGTTTCAGATGCATTTCTGAAAGATGAATTATTATTCTTTCATTTTCACTGATATTCCATCTCGGGCTGACAAATTATTTATGAAAAAAATCGTATTGGTTGCTATTATTGCAGCTTTTTTAATAGAAATAAAATGAGAATATGGTTCAAATTCATTAATTGCTTTGCGCTTTGCTCACAAAAATATCCACATGAAAATTAACGCATATTTATTTTTGACACAATAAAATACAAAAAATTATAAATACGTTCCATTTTCCTGAAAATATGTGAAATTAAAAATCTCGATCACAAAAGTGGTCACTAATTTTTCTTCGGATTTTGCAACAAACAAACATTAAAAGTCAGCCTGGGTGACGTAAAGAAAAAAGTTTATCACGTCCGTCACCAGTTTTCCACCTCACAAAAAAAAAAAAAAAAAAAAATAAAATAAAATAAAATAAAATAAAAAATAAAAAAAAAAAAAAAATAAATAAAGCAATAGAAATTAAAATATGTATGAAAGGATTCATTTGACATGTTTTTGAAAATTGTCGAATGATCAATATATCCCATTAAAATTAGTTATTTTTAAAAAATCAAATCATTCTTTTGTTCCATTCTAAAAAAGACGCTAAATCTCGATGGAATGAATGAACATTGGTATGATCATCGACAATTTTTGATTGTATTGTTTCAAAACATATCTTTCAACTATTTTTTGTTCTATAAAATAAAATGGAGTTGAGTTGTCTTCAATTTGTAATGTTTTCGTGAAAGCACGGAAATTGAACACCACATGATAATTATGCTGTGTGACGTTGTTGATATTTTTAATTTTTTATTCGTTGAAATCTCCATATTTATTTCTATTGCAGAAATGCTTTTTGAACGGGAAGATTGCGATGATGAAGATCATTAACAGAAAACTTAAGAAATAAATGAAATAATTGTGTAATAATTTAAAAGAATTGGAATCAATTTATTCTATCGATCTGTTCTACAATTTGAATAGAATTATAGAAGAAGAGAAATTTTCATTGAGAAATTCTTCTTGCCTGTTGAAGCGCAAGGGATTTTGCAGAATATTGAAAAAGTTATGGAATGAATGATTTGATTTTTCTATGTTGAAAGCATAATTTTTGGAGATGATCATTGGTGAAGAAGAAAAAAGAAAGAAAAGGACGAAAAGCTTTTGATTGATCTGTGCGATTGCTGTCTTTTGCTTAACAACAAGTTCAATTCGAAATTTATATCAATAAGTGTGCCGCTAATTCAAAAAGCTGCTTTGAAGAAAGATATATGCGAGGAGACTCAGAAAGAAGTGGAAATGACTTTGTTGGCACTGAGTAACATAACGCAGCGGAGAGTATGATCTGCAAATTGATAAATTTATTGAGTTGTTTTCGCTTCATTTATTGATATTTTTCTTTTCTTTTTCTTATAGAAAATTCAACAAAAGCTGGACTTAAATGAAATCAAAGAAATCATCAAATACCATCAGAAACATCACACCCTGACACAACTCGCCTGTCAGTGTGCTTGGAACTTTTTGGTGTTCAGATTGAATGCTGACGGAAGCTTGGAAAAAGGCATCGTGAACGAGCTGCATTTTGCAAGAGAATCAGCAAGAGAATTGGAGGAGCTGAAAAGAAATATTGAAGGAAAGAGACAGAAAACTGAGGAGGAGATTTTTTTAAAGAGATTGGAAAATATGTTGCTTTTGCACTTAATCCATTGCAATTTGTGGAACAAATTATTTGTTGGCCATTTTGGCTTTATTTTAAGTGTGTTTCGAACATTGAGGGATAACCACAAAGATTTCAAAGAGAATTGCTTTTATGCATTTTTTTTTAAAAAAAACATACAAAAGAGCTGTGAAGGTTGCTGAATTGCTGGAAAGTTAGTCCGTCGATTTTGTTTTTGAGGAGATTCAGCAGTCAACATCGATATATTGATTGAAATTTCAAAGCTTGTTATTCAATTAAATACTCTTCAAGACGAGTGAAAGAAAAGGGGAAAGATGAAATAGAAGAAGGGAAAAAAGAGTGGAAAAGGAAGTGATAGAAAAAGATGGTATCAGAAGGATTCATTTATGCTATCACAAGGCTTTATGAAACTCAGATTTTGACAATTTTCTTTTTATTATTGACTTTCTGAATATAACGGTAATTATTCATTGAATATTTAAATAAATGAGATATGTTGAATATTGTTTATCTTTATCTATGTCTTCTCACAGTCTTTTTTTTTCTTTTAAAGATCATGTCGCAATACTATTTATATTTGTGTCTCTTTTTTAAAAAAGATAATATTTATTTTCCTTCATTTTGTTAATATGAATAATGATATGTGAATAATAAATAAATAAAAAGTTTTCTATCATTCTCCTCGTTTATAAGCTCAAAGTCTTTTATCTATCATCTTTTTTGTAAATCACTTTCATGAAAAAACAAATGATCGTTTATTTATCCATCGTTAAATACAGTGTCTTTCATGTTCCTTTCAGTAACCTGGATTTCGTCAAGTTTCCTCACTTGTTTGTCAAAATTTACTATGATTTCAGTTCTCGTTATTAAAAAAATAAAAATTGTTCGAGAAAAAACAAAGCAAGAGAAATACATGTTGGAATTTATTATGAACGTTTTTCCTTTAACTCCTGGTATGTCTCTCATCTATTGAAAACAACAAAAACTTAATTGAACTTTTCATCATTCTTTTCTTTTTTTATTTCTCTCTTTCGTCACTTTTAACAATTCAACTTTAAATCTATTTTTTTTCTTTTCAATCTTCAAACGTTACTCTGAGTTCATCTTTTGTCTTTCTGGTTCCTTTTCATTGGGGAATTCTTTCTTGAACGCACTTAGAAAATGTGAAGAAATGATCACCATCGGAACAATTTTTCGAAATGCAACAGTTTCAAAAGAAAAATCACATAACCTCAATTCTTATGTACTGCAAAGAAGAAATAAAACTTATGGATTCCGAGAACAAAGCAAAATGCAAAAGAATTTCAAACATGCATTCTCTTTCTCATTTTTTCTTTATGTTTATTCTCCGGAAGAATCACAATTGCACATTTTTCCACTTGATCGGAGTTGTTTCCAACTCGAAAATTCATCGGCAACCAACAGCATCAAAATCAAACGTTTTTCTTTTTATTCCATTTTGATTTTCGGTTCAGTTCGTCATTCTTTCGTTTTCTGTGGTTAAAACAAACTTATTAATAATTTTCATGTTTCAAAAAAAAAACGTTTTTAAAGAACAATGGAATGGATGATAAATAAAAAGCTTTGTTCGAAGTAAAAATCGAATTAAAATGTGGCGGAAATGATACAAAAACGAAAATATTTCAAATGTGAAGGATTTCTTCAAGCGTTTGTATGTTAAAAGAATATCTTTGATCTCCGATTATGTTTTTTGTTCTGGAAATAACTCGTTCACAGCTGGCTTCACTGCAGGGGGAAACAATTAACGAAAGGCACAATCCAGAATAAACTGTTTGAATATTTCCATATGCTGCCAGCACTTGGTAATAAATTTCGGGGTTATTTTCAAATATATCATCCGGCTTTGATCTCATCTGCCTTTCAAACAGCAGCATGCAACCTTCTGAGTATTCCCTTTCCATGTTTCCTAAAACTTTTTTTGCATATTTCGAAAAATATGCGTCAAGCCTAGGAAACCAATCAACAAACAACGTGTTCTCTATCTGTTTCATGCTTTGTGTTTCTTTTTCTTCATTGAATTCTGTAATAATAGGTAATTTGCCAGTCGAAAACAATTCTTCAATATCGAAATCACCTTCTCCTTCTAATTCTGACTGATGTCCTTCAAAAGAACAATGATAGTGACCGTGAATGTCATCTGCCAAACATGTTGTTTCATCCTTCTGATTATCTTCAAGGACTCCATCAATATCCATCAGTTCTCTTTGTGATTCATTCATCGTTTCATGTGAACAAAGACTCGCTGAAGAATAACAATTAAGATCCACAAGTGTTGGTGTCGAAGAATTTGAATTGCTTGAATTTGAAGAAATTTCAGACGTTGTGGATATTTCATTATCTTCCCGGATTTGAGTTTGGCTTGGGATTTGTTATTCAAATAAAAAATCATACCTATCGTTAACTGAATTTTCTTCCGCTTCTAATAATCCAAATTCGTCGCTTTCTTCATCTTCTTCTCCAATAACTAGCTTCTTTTCATTTCTCTTTCCATATGTTTCTTGATCTGTTTCTTCCAGTTGCTGAATCAACAAAAGAATATCATTCAATTCATTTTTTTCTTCAATTAACATATGAAAATGAATCAGCACTCAATACAAAAAATAAACACATAAAAATAATAACAAACCTGATTGACTTTTGGATTTATTTAAAAATGTAGCCTGGGATTGGGGTCTATAATTCATCCTGGGTTTCCAAAAATTCATAACAAATATTAAAAACTTAAGTTAAAGGAATTAATATAAATAATTTTAAAAACTCTTTTGCATTTAAGTCAACTAGATAAGGCAAAGGATGAAATAATGATGAAGCCATGTGTCTGAAGACTGAAGAATTTGCTGAAGAGGATAGACAAGAGATTTCAGCTTCTTTTTCAAAGAAAGATGGTGTTGAAAAGTTTCTGAGAGGAAATAGTTGTTTTCGAACCAATTGAACGCCAATTGGGGGGTTACAGCATATGAAAGCGCAATATATTCACCACACGTTCCTACAAAAAAACAATTATGCATCAATATAAGTGTGTTCACAATCGAGTTTCTCCATTTTTCTTCTTTGAACTGAACCAGCTTCAAAATATAGAAAAAAAACTCAAAAGATCATAATAATTTAGGGAAAACTTGACTTTTCTTGATATTATCATTTTCGAAATTCATGTGAAGCAAATGAAAAGGGAATAAGAACACTTCTGCTTTGATGATATCCACTGGGCTATCCGTGTCTTATAAATATTTCTTTTGAATGATTTGATTCTTTTTCCTGATGAACGAAGCTATTTCGAACAATGAATTCCATCTTGTTGTGATAAATGTTGGGGCATGTTTCTTGAGAATGTTTTTGATTGGCTGAGTATGGGCTTTTTGAGTAAAATTTAGCATTCTTGTTTTGAGATCAAATAGAAATGGAACTTTTCTATTTAAATTTGTGATTACCAAATTTGTCAAGTGATTGCAGCAGTAAATATGAAAAGGAATAAAACTCTGACTTTTTTTTCAATTAAATCTGCATTGCTTTCCTGGCTTGTGAAATTCTCGATAGCTCGAATTTGAGAAGAAAAGCCATCTGTACAAAAACTTCTGATAATTGCGTTAAATTTGCTGAATTCATTTATCAGGTTGTTAATAAGGAAATCGAACTCGTTGACAGTTCCACAAGGTTGAAATAGTCCCCAAAATAGTGGACTGCTTTCAACGGATAATTTAGAAACTGTCATCACAATGATCTTTCTATTGGCGACTGAAGCTCCATCAAGCATTACACACACCCCACTGTTTCTTATTGTCGACTCCTTTTCCTTCACCACTCTGACTTTTTCTTTGAGAACCATGTGGGCGATTTTCTTGCGTGTCAAATATGGGAATATTGATTCCGATGATAGTGATGGGTTGCGTTGTCCAGCTCTAATTAATGAAGAAATAAATGTATTCATTTCTTTTGAAGACGACGATAAAAATGATGAATTGCATCGACATATCAAAGATATAAACTGTTTTTGTAATTCTTGTGCATCAAAAGGCCCATCAATTTTAGGGAAAAATCCAGTTTCATTGAAAGATGATTTCTGATCTGGAATCTTTTGGAATCGTGCAATATTTTGTGTTTTAGAAATTCACAGTTGTGGTTCACCACCAACGAGTAACTTCTTCTTCCTGATATTCCACAAGCAAATCCATCCTTAGCATTTGGACATAAATAGTTCCTATGACAATCTTTTTTTGGCACACAGTTTTCGTCAACAAGAGTGAAAGAAATCCATAATGATTCTCCGATGACTTCAAACGAAATTCGAGAAAGAAATTCAATTTTTTTCCGATGATGATCATGCACTTTCCATAAAGAAAAATTACAAAAAATTAAAAAAATTAAAGTTAAAAAAAGTTAAAAAACCTGGTCCATATTTCGTTTCGCAGTGTTTTTGTAATTTCACAAATTGACAGCCTGCATCATTCAACTTCTTTCTTGTTTTTTCGAACATATCTTTCTTTAGTGAAAAAACAGTTTGTTTTTTAAAAGAAATAAAATGGAAATGGAACATACAACAAAAGCATTACTTAAACATCCGAGCAATTCCTTCGGTAATTTTTCTTGTTCCTGATCTTCATCTAATTCCAACATTTTGAGTGACCTGACGTGACGTCACTGACGTCAAATAAGTTTCAAAATTCCGATCTTGACTATTTCGTCAGTGAAAATCACATAATGGAATTTTTGATTTGAGAATAAAATAAAAATAAAAAAATAATAAAACAAGCTCACTGAAAAAAGAATCCTTTATTATTAATGTTTTTAATTTCGAAATCAAAATTCAATTGAACAAAGATTATTGACTGACGTGAAAATATTTTCACGTCAGTCAGGGATCGAAAGGTCCACGTCAATGGTCAGTGCGTCACCCAGGGTTAATTAAAAGATGTGGGGAAGCTGTATGCGTGGAAATCTGAGAAAAAATTAGTGACCACTTTTGTGATCGCCAGTCATTTTGAAAAACACTTTTATTAAGGTTCTCATCAGATTTGATCCGTTGAACGATCGGAACTATTATAAAACTGAAAATTGAAATGACTGGCGATCACAAAAGTGGTCACTAATTTTTTCTCAGATTTCCACACATACAGCTTCCTTACATCTTTTAATGTTTGTTTGTTGCAAAATCCGAAGAAAAATTAGTGACCACTTTTGTGATCGACATTCTAAATTTCATATATTTTAAGGAAAATGGAACGTATTTATAATTTTTTGTATTTTATTGTGTCAAAAATAAATATGCGTTAATTTTCATGTGGATATTTTTGTGAGCAAAGTGCAAAGCAATTAATGAATTTGAACCATATTCTCATTTTATTTCTATTAAAAAAGCTGCAATAATAGCAACCAATACGATTTTTTTCATAAATAATTTGTCAGCCCGAGATGGAATATCAGTGAAAATGAAAGAATAATAATTCATCTTTCAGAAATATGTCTGTAAGTGATTCTAATTTAATGAGTATTTTTTTGTCTTTATTTTTTATTTTATCATGGTTTATTGGTTTTTTCTCCATTATTATTAATTCAATCTATCTTTTTTTTGATTCTCTATTTTGACTTATTATTTCTTTGAATATACTCTGAACTTATCTTCATTGATTTTATAAATTGATTTATAAATTTATTCATCTGACTTTTGGATTTTATTTTTCATGTTTATCGTATAATGATAGCTATTTATCGTGACACAACGTGCATTGAAGATGGAGAAAAAAAGATGATGAAACAAATTAACAAAATAATGAAGAAATGAATTTCTTTTTTAATTAAAATAGATTTTTGGAGAATTAACAGTTCACTTGAAATGAAGTTTAATATTTGTTGGATAAAGATGAAGAAAGAGAACATGACGATAGAGTTCAGAAGAATCAGAAGGAAATATATTTTCTGAATGAAATCATAGCAAAGAGAAAAGAAACAGGAGCAAAACCATTTGAAAATTGATTCGCACCAGCTAATTAGCATATTCAAAAGGTGAATGAAAAAATAATTAACTACTTCGTTGGAAGCACTACTGTAAATGGCAGAGGAAATGATGTGTTCTTCAGTGGAAGCAGCATAACCCAATCTTCATTTGAGAATTGTGGTTCAACAACTCAAACAAAAAGAGTGTGGAATCAAGGAACTGCTTACAATGAAACTTTCAATGGCTGGCTCCCCCTCATCGCCCAGAACAAAATTGCTGCCAACAATGGAACGGATGCTAATGTGTGTGGTAGACACCAAAAGACCACATGTGCCGCCATCGAATATGCATTCAACGGCTTCATTTCCCTCCTCAAAGAAGCATCCCTCACCCTCTTCACCTCAACATTTGTTCCTCTTCAAGCACTCACCTTCAGTGCGATTGATTCCAAAATCACAGGAAATGACACAGATTCCACCAGCATCGCCTCCAGTAGTATTCCTCAACCATCTTCTTCTTCTTCTTCTTCTTCTTTTTCATCATCATCTTCTTCTGCTGCTGCTGCTTATGCTTTTTCTCAAAAATCTTTTTCCTTTCCCCTCTCGTCCTTCCATTCATCTCATTCGTCTTCCCATTCTCGCCTATTCCCTTTTCGGTGGTATGTTTTCAACATCAGAAAAATGTGCGAACAATTGCTTCATTTTTTTGCTTGAATGAAGTTCATTCGCACGACTTTAATGCTTTCATCATCATCTCAAACTTCTCCCCATTTATCGAAAGATTGTTCCATTTCACATTCCTCCTCTTCATCGTTTTCTTCCTCATATTAATCATAAGCCGCTTCTCCAAATAACACATCCACTGAATTATCTCCCTTATCTCCTTCTTCGCTATCACAATTTTCGTCTTTTTTTTCCTCCTCTTCTTCTGCTTCTTCTGCTTCTTCTGCTTCTTCTGCTTCTTCTGCTTCTTCTGCTTCTTCTGTTTCCACTTCGTTGAATGTTGGATTTCCAGCAACCTCTATCCCGATTTCAAGTACTCAGACGAAGAATTCTTCATCCTCTTCTTCGTCTGTTTCACTGCTGAGTGTTCCAACTTCCGCACTCGGCAGATCACTCAAAAAAAGCAACAGGGAAAAAGCGCTTGCTGCCTTCAAGCGGACAGTCTGCATGAAAACACACACAGGCTCAAGGATTGCTTTACCGGAGTTCAAATCAGAAGTGCTGGGACTGACAAACAAGATGGGTGGAATCAGCAATAACAGCAATAACAATAATAACAGCAAGAAGAAGAAGCTATTACGTGTGGGGATGGAGCAAGTGCCGCTGAATATTCCACACGGAAGGCCACCGAAGATGAAGAGGAAGCGGATGATTACCGCGATGGGGTTGAATCTGCAGGGGAAGAAGAGTGAAGGAGGAGCAAGTGCAAATGTGACTGTACAGTATTCGAGGTGTTTGGAGTCAGCAGCCGCGGCATTGGAGAGTTAGAGGAAGCTTGGAAACAAAGAGAAAGTGAAAGAAGATGAGAAGGGAAAAAGGAAAAAGGAGAAAGGAAAAAGATAAGAAAAGAAATATTTCTGTGTTTGACGAGCTTCCTCCAGATGAATTGGAGTTTTGAAGGCAAAAAGGTGAAAAGCGGAGAGGATAAGCGAGCGTGAAAGGAAAGGAAAATTGAAATGAAAAGCATTCCTATCAAAGACAAGTCCGACGATGAGTTCGTATGATGTGCTGAGTGAGCTGCTTTCGAGAGAGCTGGAGCTGCAAGGTGTGACAGAAGGCAGCATCGCCTTTGACTCTTTTAAGTCTGATATGAGTGAGAAAAGTGGAAGAAGCAGAAGTGACACCGATAAGAATGAATATGGCGAGGAAGTGGATGATGATGAGGAGGAGGAGGAAGAAGAAGACGTGGAGTTAGACAGGATCCTCAGTGCAAAGATATTTTTGACAAGCACACGGGCAAATCGGCAGACACAGAAAAAGAGCAGATCTGTTTTTGAATATGACACCTCATCCACATTCAACTCTGCAAAAATGAGAGAAAACAGCTCAGTCGAAACAACATTCAAAGCAGCTGAGATGAAAGAGAGACAGAAGAAGGAGGCAGTTACGAAGTTTGAAGGAGAACACACTGAAACTGACACATGGAAGGATCATTCCAACAATCAATCCAGCCGATTTTAGACTTTATGCAAATCTCGTGCAGGAAGAGGAAAGCAAGGCAAAGAAACAAAAAAGAAAGATGTGGCCGAGAGGGAAAGGGAAGAACATGTTCTGTTTGATTCGAAATGAAGAGAGGAAAGAGTGAGTGAACGGAGCAGGTGCAGCAGACACTGAAGAAGCAGAAGAAGACAGTGAAGATGATAACAATGACGACAGCGATGATAGTTACGTCAGCTGTGATGAAGACAGTTTGGATATAACACGATCTGCTGATACATCAAATGCCGATGAAACATCAAAGACAACAGAAAGAGAAGAAGACTTAACTTCACGCCCTGCCCTGCGCTTCACTCCCAAGCAGCGAAAGACGCTTTCATCTGAATCCCAAAAGAGCAATCAGAAGAAGTCCCGTGTAACTTTCTCACCCACTCCGACCATCTTTAGCGGAGAGCTCAGTCCGATTTATCTGCAGTTTTCCTTTACTTCAGTTAAGTCCACAAAGGAAAACAATGCGAAAGAAGAAGATGAGAATGCAATTGGCTCAGACGGAGGCAGAGAAGCGCTGCAGAGCCCGCGCAGAAGACACAGCAATCACAGTTTATTGCATATTTCTGTATCACGAAGGCATCTTGTCTTGTCTGCCATCAAAGCAGCATTCGAAAGAACAACTCAGACACATCTCAGAGCAGCTGCGGAAAATGGGTTTGCGATAACTTCTTCTTCTGCAAGTGTGTCTTGTTAGACGGCATGCCAATGCAAATGGAGAAGATAGAGGAGGAGGAGCAGATGACCTTGGGAACAATTCTGTGTTTGGGGAGAAAAACAAACAGAAGACAGGGCCGAAGAAGCTGTTTGTGAGGTTGATGAACAGATTGGGCAGGATGAAGGCGCTTCTTCGCTTCACTCTCTCGGAAAGGCACTCTTTCATCTTTTCAACCAGCTTTGGTCACCTCAGCTTCCAAAGCAAACAACCATTCCTTCTTCGTATGCCGGGACAACAGGGGGAATATTGGCAAATGATGCGAACTCGTTTCTGAGCCTGTTGTGTGGAACGAGGCTGTTCAGCTTGGGAGGAGAAGATACTGTGAGAGATGCACAACTGGTGGAGAACATGAGAAATGAGATGAATGTGTGGAGATGAGAAGGAAGGACAGCTGTTGAAGGAGGGGACGAGGCAAGATGCACAGTTGAGCTGTTCTGAGAAGAGAGGGGAATCTTCAGCACTATTCCTGATGTGCAGAACATGATCAATAGAAAGAATGATGAAAATAATTTCTCTTTGAATGCAGTGGAAAGAGAGTCATATGCAATCAATGCGAATATTCTGCTTGACCCACTTTTGTTTCCTTCGTCTGTCTTTTTCGAAGACCAACAACTTCTGCTGTCTGCCTCAGAAAATGCAATTTTTGATACTCCGCCGAGAATAGCATGCGTCCCATCCATCGGTGAAACTCTATTCGAACTGACAGATTCAACACACACAAGGTTGCTCCGCTGCACGTTGAACAGCCACATAAAGAAGAGCAGCCTTCGATTCTGCCTTTTTCTCTCAAATTTTTGTGGGAGCCTCTTGTCAACATGTGCCCACTCCCGCTTTCTCATTTGCTCACTTCAATCGTCCGCACTCTGCCTTCAAAGCTGCTTTCAGCATCTTTCATATCATCTTCGTGTTTTCAATACCTTCTCTGTTCACCTCCTTCGTCGCTTCTATTTCCATTTCTCAGTCCATACCATCCTTCAGCACAACGCCTTCCATCATCTCATACTCCACGCAGCCACTCAGCCCTTCTGCCGCATCATCCAATCGCCTGCTGCTTCGTCTGCTAGCAACACGCACTTCACTCAATGCTATCGTCACCGCTACTCTCTTGCTGATGGTGAAGAAGGACTTGCCCCACACAAAATATCAGCTATATTCGAGACACACTATGACCAGAAACCTTCCTCTTCTCCTTCGATGTCTATTTCTGCCTCTCTCATCCAGCGATTGAAGGTTGTTGGAGCTGCATAATCACAACAAGCCACACCTTCCGCTTTTGCTTCTATCCAGCAAACATCTGAGTCTCAGTCAACTTCATTGGCATCGAATGTTGCAACAAACGCACAGGATATGAATGGATCTTCAAATTCTGCTGCTTATGAAGCTAATACAACTTCTGTTGGCATGCGATAAATGCATCAGGAACAGCAAGTGGACGAGGAGGAGAACTTCCCAATCAGATAAAGAAAGACTAATTCTCAGCAATTCTTCCACATCAGCTTCAGACAAGCGTCACCTCCTCTCAGTTACCTCTCTCTTCTCTTTCGCAATCTCCCTCTCCTTTTCCCTCTTCTCCGTCATTCACATCAAAAAATTCTCCATCCTTAGTTTTCCTCCCTTTTCCTTCGACTCATTCTCTCCCACTTCAGAGTCGTGAACGGGTATCTTTTTCTTTTTCTTTTCTCCCCCATCTGGAGCAATTCCTGAGAATTATACGACATGAAGTCTATTTTTTCAAAGTTCTTTCTTTTTTTCAAAGGATATTCTTTCATCTTCACCTGCAACTGTCCTCCTTGCTCTGCTTTTGTTACAGCTACCATCTGATTCATCATCGTAGTCATCATCATCTTCTTCTTCTTCTGATCGTATTTCTTCATTTTTTGCATCTTCATAAGTGATAATAGCAGAAATAAAAAAGAATGGAATTTATGAAGAAATCATCTTCTTCAAAAAATGAAAAGAAAATTATTTGGTGAATGAAGAGAAGAAAGATAAAGAGAAAGATAAATTTATTAAAAAACAGAATATTATGAATGGAATTTGGATTTAAAAAATTGAAGAGATTTTAAAAGAAAAAAGGATAATATGGAAAAGGAGAGAAGTTGGAAGAGAAGACTTCAACGAGCAGTAAAAGAAAGCTAATACGGAGAAATAATCAATTGTTATTTATCTTTATCATTCCGTCTGCTGCTTCTTTTTCATGGGTGTCCTTAAGCACAGCAACAAACAGCAGGGAAGGGATGTAAGATGCGATGCTTCGGAGAGCTAATCGATGGATGAGAAGCCACTTGGAAGTGCCACAGAGTGCGCAGTCGCTTTGTCAAAGCGAGGCAATGTTAATCTCACAGAAGTCAGAGCTGATGATGATGCTGCAGGCAAAGGTGACATTCGGGACAGGCTGATCTGTTGCAAGTGAACAAGCAGCTGTCGACATGCACACAGTTGTTCACCTCTGAGCTGGTCGAAAAAAATGGTGGTGAAGAAGGAGTACATCATGCTGAAGAAGCTTATTGACTTATTTAAAACAGAAAGATGAAAATAACAACACTGAAACCTCCAAAGGCGAGATCCGTGTCGATGAGATGCTCAACGAAGAAGCTGATGCTATTATTGAAAAACCAGCAGAGGCTAGGCAGGACGTAGTGTGGAGAGGTTGGCGTGGGAGAGGAAGAGGGAGGAAGCGGGGAGAGCACGAATAGCAGGGCAGGAGAGGTGGATGGAATGGACAGATATCCTGGAGAGGCGAAGGGTAACTGTGCAAGCACAAATGAGCATTGAGCTGAAGTGGATTGGATGTTTTGGAGAGGAAAAGAGGGAGGAGAACACAGAGAGGGATCCGTCGAGGAAGGAGAAGATGGAAGAGTGAGCAGATGCGAATGAGGAGTGAAGGAGAAGTGGCAGTGGGTGGTGATGCAGGTGTTGAGAAAGGCGACAACAGCAGAGCATCTGAGGAGGCAGAAAACTGGATGACATATAATTGATGAGAAGGAGATAGAGAGAATCAGAGGAGAAACGAAGAGAGAAAGATAAAATGAATATGTTTATGCGATAGAAGCTTTTTAAGTGGAAAAAGCAAAAATTGACGAGTTTCTTTTCATTTTTTAATAGGGCTATAATTTTACCTTGACCTTTTTTCTTTATCTTGACCTTTTTCTTTTTTATTAAACTTTCAGCTATACACAAGTTTGTGATAAATAAAAAATAACCAGAAATGTTTGAAATGTTTTTATTTCCTTATTCTGTATTTTTTTTTCAATATTTCATTTTTTACAAAAAGATTGAGGATTATAATAATTTTATGTTTTGATCGTTGACTTGCTGCTTTTCCAGCGAATATTTTTTATCAGAAGTTTTAAGCTTTCATATCATAAAACATCGTTTATTTTTTATATAATTTAGTTGTTTTAAACTTTCTCAATTTGTTTTTTTAACACTTTTTCTTATTTCACACATTTTTTTAAAAAACACAATTTAAGAGACATGCATCCATTTGTTTTTAAATTTATTGAAATGATAAATAAGCATTATTAAAATAAAACGATTCGTATATGTAAAAATTATTATTTGTTTGTATATGTTTAATAATTTGAATAACAAAAAAATTATATCCACTTGCTTTTTTGTTCAAGTTTTTGAGAAGTTCTTTTTCATTTCAATGCTTAATACAAATGAACGATAAATAAGACTTTATTTATTTTTTTCGTTTTTATAAAATTTGACACAAACACTTGTTTATATAAAAAACAGTGTTTTAAGCAAAAACAGTGAAATGAGAAAAAAAGGTCAAAAATATAATTGAAAATGTTGAAAACAAGTAAAAATTGTAATATAGGAATGTGGAATGCTGATGTTGTGGCTTTAAACGTTCGATTTGAAATAAACGCTTCACAGCCAGCAAGTCTTTGATCTGGTTCCTTAAATTATAAAAAATTTAAAGAATTATTTGAATATAATAATTTCAAAATTTTTTTCAACAGAATTCTGAAAAACAAAAATATCAAGAAGTCAATTTATTTTGTTTTTATTTTTAGCCTTTTTTCAAATCAAAAAAGCAAAAATAAGTTTCAAAAAAAAAAGGGTTGAGATAAAATTTTGAGGTCAAGATAAAATTTGCACCCTATTTTCTTTATTTATCTTAAACTTTGTTTGATATTTAGATAATAATTAAATATTTCTAAGATTACTTGTTTTCAAACAAACTTATCAACAAACAGTTGATTACTTGATGAGTGTCTTATGTAACTATTATATTTTTGCGTAAGTGTTAATGTGAATTGATAAAATTCAACAAATGTTTTAAGATCTACAATATTTATTTAAAAATTTCTTTGCAATAACGTCACGAAATTAATTTTTATATAAAAAATTAATTGATAAAGTATTGTTTTTATTGTTTTTATGTTTTCCAAACCAGTGAACTTTTGTTTTATTCTATTTATTGAATTATAGATATTTTCAGATAATTTTTTATGTTTTTTTCAAAATATGAAATAAAAACAATTGGAAACAAATTAAAATCAACAAATAATTAATAATAACAACATATTAAACTATATTTTCATGTATTTTCAAATAAAATTAATCTTTTCAACCCCACCCTTAATGAAAAATTATTATGATCAAACTTCGTAATTATTTATGATACAGTCTGTAACAAAAAAATGTTGATCTGTCCTTTTTTAATGTTGAGCATCCCGCAATAAATATAAAATAAATTTCCCACATTCGCCTTTCGTCATTATTAACATTTTCACAACATGGAAAATATTCTATTATTGGATGCTAGAACGGTCGAAAAGAGAAAGAAAATAATAGAATCAGTTCCAAGCGTTTCAGAGTTCAGAGTTAGTGCAGTTTCTTTGCCTGCTGTTCATCCTTTGGAAGAACGAATTCATCAAACTATAAAAATGAGAGCAGCAATGAGAGCAGAGGAAGAAAGAAGAAAGAAAATAGAAGATCTGAGAAATGTTGGAATTCATGAGAATCAAAAAATAAAAAATCCTAATACTAATGCAACTGATGCGAAAAGAAGGAAGTTATCTAATCTTTTTCAAATCCATGGTCAGGAGAAGAGCAAAACATGGTACGCGAATGAGTGCACATTAACAACAATTACTACAGCCAGGTACTTATCGAAATTAAAGGCGGGAAGAGACATTACACTTCCACTACATCAAAAAGGCAGAAAGAAAAAGGTCGAAAACGAACAATATCAATCAGTTATTCGAGAAAAAATGAAGCAGAATCCTTTGAATACAGTGAGGAAAATAGCATCAGAATTGTCAAATCATGGAAGCCCGATTGGAAAATCAACTATTTACCGTATTCTTACAGAAAAAAATAAAGAGACCCAAAAATATCCAATCTTTTTCTTCAAAAGAATAACAAAGAGAGAAGCAGCGGCAAATACTGAAGAAAACAAAATACTCCGAATTAAATTTATTGAAAAACTTAACAATTATCAAATGGATGGTGAAATGGTGTTTTATATAGATGAAACATCTTGGAATGTGGAATGCGTAAGAAAATACGGATGGTCCCCAGTTGGAGAGAAGGTTCTAATTCCTCCTCCGCCCGTTCATCAGTCCCTAACGGCAATCACATTTATATCCCAATCAGGAATGGGATATTCAGAAGTTGTCAGGGGGTCAATTAATCATGAAGTCTTTGAGGCATACATCAAAAGATTTTTGCTATCAATTAAAGTTAATGGATCATCGGTAATTATGATGGACAACGCTTCAATTCATCATCTTAACACAAACGCAATTATTACGGAAGCCGGCCATCATGTGCTATGCAATGCCGCATATTCACCTATACTGAATCCAACAGAAAACGTTTTTGGTTTTTGGAAAAAGAGAGCTGAAGAAAGCTCTTTCATCTGGAAAGGAGAAAACCATTTTATTACCGTGCTTGTTGAGTCCTTCAAAGATATTACGGAAAGAGAAGTGCAAAGAACAATAGCAAATGTTGAGAATGAAATTTGGCCACTGGTTTTGGAAAAGAAAGACCTTTAACCTTAACGTTACACTTATTTATTCATGCTTCATTTATGTCCGATAGAATGATTTAATTTGAGTTTATATTTGTTGTTTTAATATCTCAAATCATTTTGTTTATATGGGTGATTTTTTTTGATATCATAAAAAATTCCGACGTTTGATCAAAAAATTTTTTCATTAAGGGTGGTGTTGATAAGAAAAAAGAAAGTGATGATCTCACAAATATTTGGCTCTTATTATTATTGCTTTTATTTATTTGTTGATTTCAATTTGTTTCCAATTGTTTTTATTTCATATTTTGAAAAAAACATAAAAAGTTATTCAAAAAATATCGAAACTTCAATAAACAGAGCAAAATATTAGTTATCTTGCTTGAAAAGCATAATAATGATTGTTTCAAAACTCGATAAATCAATTTCTTTAATGAAAAATTTGAATTAATGTTATTGAAAAGAAATTAAAAAATTGCTGATGAAGATCATTAAACTTTAGTAAAAAATGAACAATTTTCAAAATTACACATAGAAAAATATGATAGTTATACAAGACATTTATTGGATAAACAACAATTTATAATGAATTATTATTAAAATACAATTAATTCTTTGTAGAAGTTTTCTAAATAAATTGATCAAAGTTAAAAAAATAACTAAGAAAAAATTAAGAAAATGAGAAGAAATACGAAAATTTCTGTTTTTTTCACTTAAAAATGTTTTGCTTAACAGCAATTCTCTTTTATTCTCCATCATCCACATCTTACGCATAGACTTGCTTGAAAGCTGAGTTTATCTTTTATCTGGCTGTTCATTTTCCATACAGACTCTGCAAACACTCCTTTCGTTTGCGATGATTGAAGAAGAAGCAGGGTGTATACTCATTTAAACAACTCCATCTTCGCTGTCTCCTTGCCTGGACTATTTCTCCACATCTCTTCTATATCCACTTTTGCAGTACTTGTATCCTTTCAATTCATTTTCACTTTGTCCATTGATTCTTCACTCATGGCAGTTTTCCCGTCTGCTCTGACCGACTCAACTGCTTTGAGGCAACCTGAATCAGAATCAAGAACAGTATTAAGATGAGAATGTGCAAACAAGGCCACATTACGCTCTTATGCAAGGGGCCAGCTCTTATGTGAAATGCTGAGAGCGAATGTGCAATGGAATGTGCTGTTGAGACGTGTGTGTTCACCATCTATGTGAGCGATATGTCGACCGAAGAAAACGACCTCTTTAAAGACTGCATCGTCTCCGCTAAAGCTCCTCCAATCCCTGTCTCCGTTCTCAACGTCCGCTTCGTCTTGAGCGACGCCTTCCGAGGAAAGGAACTCTTTCTCCGGAGCTCCTATATCCCAGCCTAAATCGATGAGTCCCTCTTTTCCATCGAGTTCACCCAACCTTCTCTTGCTGCGAGCACATCCAATTGAAGCTCTGATTCCTCTCACACCGATCACGATCACGACTTTAACATCCTGCCCTTCATTTCTTTTCTTCCGCACCCACAGGATATTCCTCTGCAAAGACACAGACTCCTCCACCAAGCTATGCTACTCACAGCTAGGCCTCTATTTCTCCTTCTCCGCAATTTTTATCCATATCTTCCTCCAAAATTGCCTATCCAATATTCGAATTTGGTCTAACTCGAAAAATCGTGTTTTTGTTCACTTTGTATTTTCCCGCTCGCTGATATTGCATTAAACAACAACTGCATCCTCATCTCATTCCACTCCTCTTTCCACTCCTCCTTTGCTTCAATCAACTTCTGAGTCTTTTGCATTTTCGACGGATTCCTCCAGACATCTTCCTAATTATTTTCTCTCTCAGAATAGCACATCCACTTCTTTCAGTACGATCTTTTCTCTCTTATTTCAATATCTTCTTCGGCACTTCACAGCCTTGCACGTGCTTGACATTGGATTTGGCAACTCCGTTGAAAATCTCTCGCAACAGATCTCTCCATTAAAGCAGACAGCGCTATTCTTCTTATTCAACGTCAAATTTGTCATGAAGCTCCCTTAGAATGATGAATTCCTTCTTCATTAACATCTTGCTCTCCAAGATCAGCAGTTGCGCGCATGCCGACAACTGTGAGTTAACAAACAACAGCCTTGCCGTTTGGAATTACCACTTCTCCCACAGCAACTTCGTCTGCTCCGATGCCGGTGGACTCAACATCGCTTTCATGAATCCGCTTGTAACATATGCACAGTTGTTCAGCACAATTCACTGTCACTCAAATACATCGCCTATGGTCCGGATGTTCCTGCTTCCAAGCATTTTCAGATTGCAAAATATCTTCTTCCCAAGAACAGCACTTAAAAAAAGCCGCAAGAATGAAAATATTTGAGCAAAAAGAGAAAAAGAGGTGTTGGAAATGTTCTGTGCTCAGAGCGACTTCAGTAAGAGCTAATAAGAGTCTGTTACAGAAGATGAAGGAGTTGGTGGCTTCTCCGGAGTTCCAACAAGAACAGAAGGGGCTGACAATTGTGTGTGTGGAAACAATTAAAGGAGGAGTAGCAAAGGTTGAGGAGGCTGTGATGTTTTGAGTGTGCAGCTGGGCAGATGAGAGTGTGTTGTCGAACGAGTAAAATGTCTGCTGCTGTTCATCATCATTTTCATCACCTCCTTCTTCTCTTCCCCTGTCCTTCCTCCTCCTATCTATTACAGCCTGTGGAAGCCTTGTGTCTAATGCATCAATTTGTGATGTACAAAACTCGTCTTTCTCCTTCTTCTTCGTCTTCGCCTTTGGCTCTTCCTGCTGTCTCCCTTTCCTCTGCTCTGCGCTCAATTTGCTTCTGAAATCCGCCTTCCTTGCCTCATCCATTTGAACTTGAACTTCTCTCTCTTCGCTTCTTGGCGGTATCATAAAGCGAGCAGATGAACGTAATGTGCCTGTCAGCTCCTTCCCTCTTCCACCACCATTTCTCGTGATATGCCCATTCACCTCATTCACCTTATTTAGCACAGCCGGAGCGCGGAAGCCTACCAAGTGCTGAAGCAGAGCGGAATACGCCTCTGGGGAATAAGAAAACAGTTCAAATGCACATTCAGCGAAGCCACAGAATGCATTGATGGTGGTGATGATGATGATAAGAATAAAGAAAAAGGAGGAGGCGATGGTGGAGAAGAAGCTGATGATGAATGGAACACAATAAAGCAGAAAACAACGATTTCAAAGCGGGAAGAGGACGAGGAATGAGAGAAAGAAGGAACCGAGGGTTGCCGAAATCCTGGAGCAAATTCCAAAGAAGACGCAGAATCAGAAGAAGTTCACAATTTCTTCTCAGGTGGCAGAGGTTTAGATGAGATCTTCATAACTCTTAACGTATCCTTTGCATCGTCTGCATCCTACGGAGCAGAGCAGCAGAGGCCAAAGTGATAACACAATTCAGCCAGCGCTGTGCGATGGTGCGTGTCCAGAGGAGAAGTGGCAACCGTTGAAATGTTCAAAGCACGACAGACACTGGGAGGTGGAGTTGATGGCTTATCGTAAGTGGGGTTGGGGGAAAATAAGATGAAGAAGAAGAAGAAAAAAAAAAAAAGAAGAAGAAGAAGAGGTTGAAGAAGAGGAAGAGGAAGAGGAAGGAGAAAGATATTGAGTGAATGAAGAATTGGAAGAGGAAGAGGAAGAGGAAGAGGAAGAGGAAGAGGAAGAAGTTGAAGAAGATGATGATGATGAACTCTAATATTGTAGCAAAGAAAAAGAGAAGGTCGAACCAAATTCTTTCCCATCTTAAACATAAACAATTATGAAACCAGCGATTCTTGCGCTGCACATCAGACAACTTCCATTCTCTTCCACACCTTTGACGTCTTTCATCTTATTTTTATTACCATTTCCAACTTCCTCTTCCTCCTCTTCTTTTTCTTCCGTGACTGCGTTCACAATTTTGGATAAATTTTCATCCAACAGCTTCACCAAACCAGAAGAACAACCTTCTTTAACTTGAGATGTGCTTGGTTTATTAATTCTTGCTGATATTGCACAAAAAAGCTGAAAAATATGGCTTTTTCTTATTGTTCAGCGACTGAGTTGTCACATCCAGGTGATTTTTTATCAACGCACTGAGAATCTGCATCAGATCTTTGTGGCTTATTACAGTGGGTTTGTGCTTTCTTCTTCTTCTTCTTCTTTCTCTTCTTCTTTTATTCATTTCATCTATCCTTTTGACGAAAAAAATTTTTGTATCTTTCTTTCACTTCTTTTCCTTTCTTTTCAACTTTTCCGCTTTCAACATTCATCTCTCCTTCTCTCTCATTCTCAATCTCGTTATTCTCCATTCCTATGTCAAAATCAAATCCATCAACAACGTTAACTTCAGCCTCCTCTTTTTCTGTATTCATTCTGCTATTGACTTCATCCATTCCTCCTTCAAAAGTCTCTTTCTCACTCTTCACATTTACCGCATCTTTTTCCATTTCATTCTTCTCCTTAACCTCCAACCCACATCAACAATCGTACTCCATCTCCAATTGTGAATCCTTTGTGATTAACAGATTGTTTTCTTCCACTCTTTTCCGTCCTTCTGAATCGCCTTACAACGACCAGATCATTTCACACGTTTGTAATATCTCTCACATTGCCGTTTCGCACAGAACCACAGCAGCTGTCGTTAACCGAATTATTCTCATTTCGCCTATTTAAATAAGATCCAGCAGCAGCAGTCAGAATAACTTGAACAGCATGAGGAAGAAACGCAGAAGATTACTCAAGGGAAATGAACGATCCTCACACAACCGCCGTTGATTACGCAAGATGTTTCAGGAAAAAGATGCAGAAGAAGAGGAAGAAGAAGATGACGAATAACACCAAACAGTCACAACGTTCAGCCAGCCTTCAAATTCGTGCTCGTTGTTGGGGAACTGGATGCGCTCAAGCTGTTTCACGCACATCTCAGTGAGAACTCAGAGCTTCACGCATATCTCAGAAGGTCCGGCCATATCTTTTCCTTCTATGAAAACTGCCCAGACGAATGAACAAAAAGAAGATAAAGGATATTCGCTTAAGACAAAAGCAGTCGAACATTGCTCGTTTTTTTTCAGCGCGTGTAGCAGACAATTTTTGAGTGCACCCCAGGCTTCCAGCTAGTGTTGCTTTGAAGAGTAGTAGAGAAGCGTGATCATCATCATAAAGAAGACAGAGAGAGGAGACAAGCTGCTGCTACAGTGAGGAGGAATAGAGGCAGGAGGAGGATGCAGAACCGGGCTCCGAGGAAACAGTAGATGCTGTTGATAATAATGATGCAAAAGGCAACGCATTTTATGCTGTTGCATTCTCTTTCGATGTTTGAGCGAGTAACTCATCGAGCGGCTCAGGGCTTTCATGCCATGCAAACGGCACAGTCAACTCAACCTCTTGCAGATTGGAAGATTCTGCAATGAGCTTGTGGATTGTTGTCTCAACGCTTCTCTTTTCGAATCTACAACTTATTCTAATTCTTTTTTGGGGCTCTGAAGAAATGACAGAGGGTTCCGTGTCAGTCAGGCAAGGCTCATTTGAAACAGAACGTTGTATCGCAGTCATTTCGTCATATGGGCTCATGAACACTCTTTCGTGATCGTAGAAATTGTAGACCCGATCAGAAATCGCGTATGAACACAAACTTGATTTGAGTGCAAAATATGAAGTTTGTCTTTCGAATTCTGCTTTCCCCTTTACCAACTGAGAAAAATCAACGCGCTTTATTTCGCTCTGCAAGAAGCACACAGTCTCCAGCAGCTGCCCTTCCAGTAAAATTCCTTTGACGCTTTTCTCTTTGGATTGATCCTCCTGTCGTACGCAGATATGCCTATAGCCTCTGCGGTTTTTGAGTATGCTCCCTTAAAAAATGTTGGAATAAAAAAAATTGAAAAAAGAAAGTTGCGATGGAGTTGTGCTTGTAATACATGTCTTTTTCCAACAGTGGAGGCGGCTTTCACATCTAATCCCACTTTGATGAAGAGAAAAATATCAAAGATGACAAAAACGATAACGAAAAAGAATAAGAGGAGGTGGAGGAAAAAGACAATGAAACAGATGAAGAACAATATTATTTCACTGCTCTTTGAATTCTATCAGATCCAGTAGATTTTGGTGTTCTGGCGATCTTCACTTGAATTTGCATGATCACGCTTGTATGATCTTCTCATTTTCGTATGTGATCTCGAGAAACTTCTTTATGATCTTGTGGATGTTTTGTGTTTCACATAAACCGTGAAACTTAGCATTGTTTTCGGTTCAGTGAATTTTTGAATCAGCCAACTCCTTCGAGCCTGATGAATGATGATTGGATGGAGAAGCATTTACAGAAGTTTTTAAAGCGATTCCCTTGTTGATAATTTGGGGTTGGTTGTTGTTGTTAATGATGATAATCAAAGAGAGTGAAAAGCCCTTTGAACAACAAACAACACAAAAAGAAAAAGCAGTTTTTTCAGAAAGGTGTTCCATTAAACTCATTGAAATAATGCGCACCTTTTTTCAAAAAAAAGATAAATGCTGAACTGTTTTCATAAAATACAAATAAAATTAGAAATTGAGATAATCAGAAAATGAATTGTTCAAATGAAGAAATAATTGGAGTGAACACACGAAAAAAAAGCACACTTCTTATATATTTTGCAAGCTAACAATATATTTTTTAAACGGTCAAATCAAATATTCATCAATTGCATGCAATATCTTCAAATTGATAATCTTTCTTCATTTCACTTAAAAATATTTTATAAATTGAAAAGATCATGGCGTTGTGGGCATTTCATTTTTTTTGCTCGAAACAACATAAAATGATATTTAACAACTATCTGGTGTTGAAAAGTCCTCCTCCACTTTTGCCCAAAACGCACAAATAATTTGGTTAACTTATGATCAAGAATTTAGAATGTTTTAAAATATATTAATAAGATCATGGACGTTTTGGTCATTTTATTTTTTTGCTTAAAACAGCATAAAATGATATTTTCAGCTTGTAAAGTACAGAAAAAGTGACTTTCAATGTTGACCAAAATGCACAAATAATTTGGTTTTATTATGATCATTAATTTTGGGAATGTGATATTTGTTTGAATATTATTCATTTAATTTGTGAATATTATTGCTTTAATAATGCTTTCAAGTCATCAGAAAATCGTGATTAAATTTTGTTAGTTCAAATGAGGTGAAAATTAATTTTTTCATATTTCATTGAATTAACACCTCATATCAGAAAAATATCATAGAAATTTTTGTCTCTTAAAAAATGTTTTATTTTTGAATGAACATGCTTATTATTATTCTTCTATTCAATATATAACTGTTTTGATATCAATATCTTCATTGTTGAGTTTCAACAACAGTTGATGAATATTCAGTGATAAGAAAAACAGAAAAATAAATACATTGCTAATTTGATAACAATCATAAAACAAAATAACACATAAATAACATTAACACTTCATTGTATTAATCATCTTGAAAATAGAAAACAACAAATAAGTTTCTTTTCTTGTTGCATCACGCTCAAAGGAATATGTTTTTACCACATTAACAGCAAAACATTCCCCAATTGTCAGTTCAATATCAATTTATATGAACAATAAAAGATTCAATAAAAAGCATTACTATATCAACAAAAACATGGTGTCATAGTCAATTCAAAGCACAAAAGAATACAAATACTTTAGGTGCAAAAACAAATTTGACTGTTAATCCTTTGTTTTCCACCTTCTCCACCCTTTCTGATATAACTCTTGTCCTTACTCAAAAAGATCAAATTCAACAGAGAAAATAGGCAGACACAGTGATGAAACATCACTTCACACTCTCAGCTATTCTCATTTCCTAAAATCTGATCCAAAAATCATTGAAACTCTTCACAACACCCATCAAAAAATGAATCTCTATTTAGACATATTAAAATATATTTCGGGACTATTACCAAGTGAAAATAGGGACATTATTGGGACAGAAACAGTAAGAAAACAATCGGATTCTAACTGTTGTGTACCTGGGAGGCTGTTCGTCGTATCCAGGTCCGGATAAAGCAGCCCGAAGGCTGCAATATCTAATACGAACAGTCATGTCCAGCACCCTTCCGATAGAGTGCCAGCTAAGCATACACAACAACTAGTTTCTTAAAAAGGAACACCATTAATACAATTTTGAGATTCATTTAAAGATGAAGAGTCAAGAAGAAGATCAAATCTTCTTGAAAGAAGATCTTGAGAAGATTGAGAAAGAAGAGAAGAGTTAGATGATGTGATATCAGAGTGAAATGACTTTCTTGAACGTTGAACTTTTTCTTTCATTGTTGAAGATTCGAGTGCAACCAGAGAGCGTTGAGGAAGATATCCAACAGCAGATGCACAGACAAATGAGCCCTTGCGCTCAAAGAATAAGTAGTCCTTCATGTGAGGGACTGACAGTGAAGGCCATGAAATTTGCTGAGATGGTACATACTCTTCAAAGTACCTCTCATGCACACACTCCTTGATAGATGATGACGATGGGGAGTTGCTTGATGAGGATGATTCAAAAACATTAAATTGTGATGATGATGAAACAGATGTCGAAACATTCATATTGCTTTCGAAGAAGTTGATTAAGTCATGAAGTGAAGCGATGTGTTCAGTTGAAAGATTGTTGTCGATAGAATTAACTAATGCACCAAATTCACTATCACAAATATTCTTTCCGTGGTGCTCAGCGAAGAAGTTGAGTTGTGTATTTTTCTTTTTGAGAAGTTTGGATTGTTTGGAGAGAATGAAGTGAAGGAGGAAGCGATTTCGGTTGTGTGGACCCGAATCACAGAAGAACTTAAAAGTGTGAGTGTCTGAGAAGAAGTGTCTTTTGATCACAGATTCCAGACACTCAATAACAAATCTGTGATCATTTGAGAGGCAGTCGGAGAAGAAGTTGAAAGTTCTTTTTATTTGTTGATTATTAATTTTTTGAAGAGAGATGATTGTGAATTGAGAAACTTGTTGGTAATTAAAGAATTCTTGTTGAAGTTGATTTTTTCTGATGGGGAGTTTCCATTTCTCTTTGAAGTCGAAGACGAAGACTGCTTCTCCCTCTTTCAGATTGTCGACAGTTGATTGATAATGTTTTCGTTGCATTTCTGCAACAAGACGATGTTGTCGAAGTAATTTAAGTGAATGGAACTCTGCTTCAGACAGTCCATTTTTGTTTTGCGATGACTTCAATTTGTTTTCCAGATAGTTCAACTTCTCACACATGCCGCAGAGATCCGTTCGTCTTTTCGCTTTGGAGAAATTGGTGGTGAGTTTGTAGAAATGTGACAGAGAAACTTTGATGTTTGTTTCTTCTGAAAACTCTTTCCATAATTTCGTTTTTGGCTTGAAGATTAATCTCTTTTCGTTGGGAGAAAAGATGCCCGTTTTCTTTCTTTTTTCTTTAAGTGCTTCTAATCCATAACTTGTTGAAATAGACGAAGAGAGTGGAGGAATGGAAGTTGTTCGATGAGGTGGTGTGATGAACGACGACGGGGGAGTTGTTTCTGTGGACGAATTGTTGATATTTTTGGATTGTGAAGAGGAAGATGAAGAAGAGTGACCACCAAATTGGACACTTGGTTGAGTTGATTGTGATTTCTCTTTCACGTAGAATGATAAAGAAGGAATATAGCCCTGAGAAAAGAGATCTTTCCATGACTTTGACCATTTATCACTGTCAAATACATCAATATCATCATCGTTACAGGTGATCCACATCTTTTTCATTCCTTTATTTCTTTCCACAACGGCTATGTAATGACCATTGCTATTATCAAACTGTTTATGAAGGATTTGTCCAATTAAGTGATAGAATGTTGTTTCTTTATTTTTTTTGTAAAATGAAGTTTTATTTTCATTTGCAAATCCTTTGCAAAATGAACGTTTATTCGACATATCAGTCTCGATAAGAAGTGTTCGAGAAGGTGGAGAACTAGCAGAATCAGCACATTCATGGGAGAGGGCTAGTACTTCTGGAAATGAAATCATTTCCTCCCAACAAGCAGTACAGCATTTTTCTTTGCACTCTTCACAATATACACTATTTTTTCCATCCAGTATTTCAGTTGAAAACAAAGAAGATAAACCATTGTGAGTAGATGAAGAATTGATGATTATGCTATTGTTGATGTTGTCGATATGTGATGTGAGTTTTTGACATTTCACGCATTTCATATGTGAAATTATAACTGGATTGAAACTATCTTGTTTTAATAATCCGTCTTTTTCAAACAATTTATGAAGATTTTCGAAAGCTTCTGAAACATTCTGCTGCTGTTTGCTTCCATATCCGCAAAAGTCTTCCCATTTGCTAACAACTGATGGGATCCATGAATGCACTTTTGTTCCATCTTTGAGGATTTGATTGCAAATACTCATCATTCGAGAAGATAATGTCTTATTTGAATGTGTTTTTGTGAAGATCGTTGGTTTTGAACTGCAGATCGAGGACCAGCATTGCAGAAGAGATGCCAAGTAACATGTGTTTCCAAGATTTGCCAACCCTTTTACTGTTTTTAATGGAGTATTTGGTGTGAATTTTAAAACATTAGCCGTTGATTTGGATGAAGAAGAAATAAACGGATCAAAATTTGTTGAATTATCTCTTGTAATAAACTGTGACTTTTGTTGTTGTGTTGAAATGTTGCTCTCTTTTGTGAAAGATGAGACTAGATTTTGGAACGCATGAGGAGGAATAAGAGTGGGTGAGGTGACATATTCCATAAGTTGGCCGCTAACCCACATATTTTCGTTGCGAAAAGATGAAGTTGCTTTGTCTTCTGGAGAAGTATTGATTGTATCTTTTCTTTTCACTTTGATCGAAAAGGAAGAAGAGGAAGAGGAAGAAGATGAAGATGAAGATGATGATGAAGAGGAAGAGGAAGAAGGAGAAGGAGAAGGAGAAGGAGAGGGAGAGGGAGAGGGAGAGGGAGAAGGAGAAGGAGAGGGAGAGGGAGAAGGAGATGATGATGACGAAGATGATGATGAAAATGAAGATGATGATGAAAATGAAGATGAGGAGGAGGAGGAGGAGGAGGAAGAAGAAGAAGAAGAAGGAGAGGAAGAAGATGATGATGAAATGGGAGATTTTTGTTTAACTTGTTTATGAAATGGTATTGGTGATGGAGAAGTTCGACGGTAATGAAGTGTATTATTTTGTTTGATTTTTGTAGTCCATCTTTCAGCTCGAAGTGGAGTGTTAATAGGATCGTTAACTGCATGAGATGGAGAAGATTTTTTTTCTGATATAATATTTGATTTTTTATTTTGTTGGCATAATTTTTCTGATGGAGAAGATTGTATATTGTGAGAATTATTTTTTTCTGTAATGATAATATTATCCCATGCAGATTCCTCAATGAACTGTGCGTAATCTGGAACCTTTTTTGATCTTTTCTTGGCTGATTGCAATGACGTTGATGCTTCTGTGGAATGGGCCAACATCCAATTGTTGCCCTTTTCCCAATCTTGTTCATAAAGACCTTAAAAAAAAAAATAAAAAAAAAATAATTGAAAAAATAAAAAAATAGTAAAAAAAGAAATCATTATAAAATTTAATACAAACCACTTTTACATGATGGTGGGTGAGGCAATTGTGCTGGTATTAAAAATCCTTGGTTTTTTGTTAGAGTTTGTTTTGCATAATTATATTTTCCTTCAGTGATGTCAAATCCATAGTCCAGAAGTTCAGATAATGATGCGTTGCGGCTGAGTGCTTGTAGGATCATCGTTTGCGTGTGCAATTGTGCATGCTTGTACACAACTGAGAGATCTTTCAGAAGTATTTCGTAATATTCTAAGTTTTTTTAATAACAAAATAACAAATATTAATTAAAAATTAATATTTCAAGAGAAAAATATAAGTTATTATCAATCAAAAAATTATGAAGTCGATACCATTCAAGGATTTCAGTAAATCATTTATAACTGCAGATGATTTTCTGTAGTTGTAAAACAAATAGACGAGCAATGAATCAACGTCATTTCCACCGATGCGTTGTATTTCTTTCCACAGAACGTTGCATCGTGAATTTAGAGTTGACTCTTGTTTAGAAAAGGACATATTTGTGATTTTTTTCAATTTATTATGGAATTATTATCAATTAATAAAAGTTTAACAGCTCAACAATTATTGTTTTAATTGCACTTTCAATATAAAAATTTCGATAAACAAAACCAAATATCAATATTTTTGCTCAAATAAGAAATATATGTTTCAGAATTTTTTTTAACCTCATATTGAACGATTAAAATTACAAAACTATTTTCTGATGACTAGAAAGCATTATTAAAGCAATAATATTCACAAATTAAATGAATAATATTCAAACAAATATCACATTCCCAAAATTAATGATCATAATAAAACCAAATTATTTGTGCATTTTGGTCAACATTGAAAGTCACTTTTTCTGTTCTTTACAAGCTGAAAATATCATTTTATGCTGTTTTAAGCAAAAAAATAAAATGACCAAAACGCCCATGATCTTTCGACATATTTGATATTAAGAAAATATTAAATTTTGTTTTATATTAATTTTCAATTTAAAATGTTAATTTATTGCAGATGTAAAAAATTATTATCATATGTTGATGTTTATTTTATTCTCAAAAATTCTGTTTGGTAATAAATTAATTATCTAAGAGAAAATTTATTTGAGAAAAAGGTTTTTTTATCTTTATCAAATGAATTAATATTACAGCTGGAAACTAGTTGATTTTAAACAAAAATGATATTAAAATGCTAGCGTGTGCAAGTTGTCATTTGAAATGAAAATAATAACTTCATAGTGTTTGATTTTTGAAATTGTGAAAAAAAAAGTCTGTTCTATTTCATGTGCTAAATGGTTCAATCATTTCAATAATTCAAAAAATATTCGTACAAAATATCTTTAATAATTATATACTGAACATATAATACATTTTTTTCGTTTGAGTGAAGAGGTTATGTGCGATGATGGAAAAGAAATAAATTAACATGATGATTGAAAATGTTGTCATTTTGTTGCACTGGATGCAATTGAGGAATTTTTCCGTTTTCTGTGATTTTCGCATTTGTGGAACGGAAGGTTGGTGTTTGAAGAGGAACAAACGTTGAGGTGAGAAGTGTGAGGAAGGCATCTTGCAGAAGGGAAATGAAGCCGGTGAGGGCATACTCGATGGTGGCGCATGGGGTTTGTTGGGGTCTGCCACAGGCATCGGCATCAGTTCCATTGCTGGCAACGATTTTGTTCTGGGCAATGAGGGGGAGCCAGCCATTATACACAGCGTTATCATCTTGTCCATTATTATACACTCTTTTTGTTGGAGTTGTTGAGCCACAATTCTCGAATGGAGATTGGGTGATACTGCTTCCACTGAAGAACACGTCATTTCCTCTGCCATTGGCTGCAGTGTTGCCATCGAAAAAACAGAATGTGATGAATTTATTTCCGCTCATCCAGGAATAAGTGACGTACAAATAAATACCTGCCCCGCCAAGAGTTGATGTTGAACTTGTCAATTTGTTGTTTATGAATTGGTACTCATTAACAAAAAATTGATTTGGATCGTTTCCTGGTGGACTTGGAAATGTGAGAGAACCAGCAGAATTACCACCAGAATTTGAAATATACTGGCATTTTGTTAACAGGAATTGACTGTTTGATGGAAAAGCACCAATATAAAAATACAAACCAGTTCCACACCAATTTGTGATAGAACAATTTTCGACTTTGTTTTCTGAATGGTAATAAGCAGAATTTTGCTGTGGATTTGTAGTATGGACTGCTCCTCCATGAGCAGCAAATAATTTGAAATATTGGATTTTATCATATCAATATTCAACAAACAATTTCAGCACAACGCTCCTCCATGATCTTCGGTTAACCAATTATTGAATTAAAAAGAAATGATTGTGAGATTGGCATTTGTACAAGAAACATAAAGCGCACCACTATGATCACTACCACCAGTTGAATCGTTCCATTCGCACCATTCGAAGAGATTTCTATTCAAATCAGTAAAGGATAATCTACTTAATTTCTCTCTGTGAGATTCAGATCCATTATATTTTACAAGACAATTTGATAAAAATCGTGTTTGATAGTTAAAAGAAGCGTTGAAGGCATAAAGAGAAGTGTCAGGACTGTTGAAGTTGTGTAGGATAGCACAACAAATGACAGTTTGTTCACTATGAAATATTGAAACAAATTTGAAAAAGATGATGTAAATAAAGAAAACTTTTGGATAATCTTTCTTTATTCACAAAAAATCAATGTTAATCATGACAATAAAAAAATCAATCCACACGTTTTTAAAATTATTCTTTCGAAAAATCTTGCAGAAAATTTTGTTAAACAATGTAATTTTAAAAGGTTGTTAATAAAAATCCGGATAGCATTTTTTCGCATTAGCATTTGAAAACTTTTATAATTGTGTAAACGAAATATCAAAATAACTCTTCAGTTGTGAACTTCATTCCAAAATCTTTAACTAATGAACAACTCACATTGAGAATAATCAAAAATGGGTTGTTGAAGAATTTCTAAAAAAAACTTTGTTTTCATATCTTCAAATTTTGATTTTGTTAATAGAGATTTTTATTGATAATATTCATTAAAATGTTATTTGTTAGAAAATGTTAAATGATGTGTTTTTGTTTTTGAGAATAATTCTAAAACATATCGTGACAATCGTTTCTTTAACAAGTACAATTATGAAAATATATTCAGTTTATTGATATTGGTCTCTTAATTGGCATAATATCGTGCAAAAAATATTTTTCGATTAAAAACGATATTTTTATATGACAATTTTTTGTTCACATTTTCTTCACTTCACTCCTATTTTGAAATAGATTCCACTTGCATTTTTATTGGAAATGAAATGAAATTTCTTGATTAATGTGGTATTTACCATTGCATCTTAAAAAAATGAAAGCTAGCTATTCTTATTGAAAACTTTATGACAAAATAAAACAAATAATCTAAAAAAATTATTTCCAATATCTTAATCTCTGAAGAAAGATTTGGTAAAATGATGATGGTATTGGAATTTTCTTTCAAAAAGTTCATTTTTATTATTGAAAACAGATATTTTAATATCACTCAAAAATTTTTTTCTGTTTTAAAATTATTTTTTTAAAATAGTAAGGAGGGGTGGAGAGAAAAATATTTACGACAAAAGAGTCTTGAGAATCAATTTGATAATTCAGGCTCATCGAGAATAAATAACTTTTCAAAAAGAGCACACTGTGATGGACATTAATAGTTTGCATTTAATTATTGCTTGATGATGAGGAGATTGTTTTTAGGCTCTTTCTCCTCTGACAAGTTTTTTTTTCCGCAACAGGATCATCTCATTTTTTCGTTACAAACCTTCATTTATCATCAATGAGAACAAACAGGTTTCGTTCATAATGTAATTCCCCATCCAAATCGTTCAATTGTCGAAAAGTTTTCAATTTCATCACAAAAGCACCTCATCCCTGTTGAGCTCCCGCTGCTTTGCTTTCTTCTCCTTCACATGGTCAAAATAACGCTGGGCAGTCTCTGTCTGCATATCTGTGTCTCTCTCTGGATCATTCAGCAGAGCAAGAGCCGAAGACGCACCTTCCACCAAAACTGATAGACCGGACACAAAGTCCTCTTGGTTGTGCAAGAGATATTCCACAAGCTGACTCTTCTTCGTTTCCAGCTCCACCAAAAATTCTGCATGAGTCTTCTCCAAAGCGCTGTACGATTCCGTCGACTCATTCAGAAGTGACAAAATCTTCTCGTTGCCTTCTGGTTGATATTTCACAATCTGAGTGATCTCTTCGTTCACATCATTAAACTTTATCTGAAAATCGATTCTTCTGACGAGAAAGTCTGAAAACTCAGATGAAAGTCTACGCATTTTATCGATTTTTTCCGCTGAAACATCCACGCTTTGAGTCGTCTAAGTCAGCGATTCAACAATTTTTATTATCAGATAACAAAGTTCAGCATCAAGTCGATTCGCAAAGGCAGTCCGCCACTACAAAAGCTGAACAAAGAACTCAAGAATGACAGAGGTGAACGAAAGCACAACTGACGAGCTGACTAACGATGTATAAAATAAAGTGACAAGGTTTGCAATCAGCGGCTCGGGTGGCGGTTGGATCAGAACAGAACCTGATCGCGCAATTCCCATTGAAATCTTGTCGAGTGAAAGCACATTCCGCGAAATTGCTCCGATTGAGCGGAAAATGCTGTAGTGTGACACTGGTCCATATTCACTCATAGAAGAAGTTGAATATGATAAAGAAGAAGGTTGCATGAATGTCATAATTGAGGAAGGCAGAGAAGATTCAGTAGATAATGGAGAATATCTATAGTTTTAGAGCTCAGAAGTTGAAGATGAGGAAACAGAGTCAACAAAGGCAGAGGTGTACGTGTTGGTTGACGAAACTGTTATTGACTCTGATGAGACTGTTGCAATTGAAGACGTTGAGCCACCAGAATGTGAAAGACCACCGCCCATTCTGTTGAATTCGATTAGGCTAATTTCATCTCCTTAACGCTTCTTCGCATCTCCTCTGAAACTAAATGGAATCTTCTTCTCAGACAGCAAATCGAGGGAATAAGGCTGTGACGCAGATGCGCTTGCTCCAAATGAACTGAATTGTTGTTGTTGTCTTTGCTGTTGTTGGATCACTTGTTGAGAATGGATGTTTTCTGTTGACTTCAGCGTAGACAGTTCATACGAATTGAAGATGTGCAAAACAATGTGCAGCAACTTCTCCAACATTGTTATCTTCTTCATTCCTCTGAGCAGATACTCTCTCTCCGCTTCGAAAAGCTGCTTTATCAGCTCCGTCATGTCCATCTTCGAGTATGCCTGGTGGATGTGTGTTGGAAGCGACACAACTAACACAAACCTCATTTCGCAAAAGCTGCACACATATGGCTGGTCATCTGGAACGGACTGAAGAGGAGATGTTGGATCGGGAGTTACTCGTAACTCCACCACGTCAAACTTGAGCTGCTTGTTCTTTAAAAAGAAAATAGTATTCTGCTCGTGTGTCAATGCACGAACAGGCTGATGCGAGCTGACAGATGAAAACGATCTGTGGTTGAACCTGCCACATGCACGGAAAGAGAAGGAGCCGTTTCGAGAATGCCCAAAGGACTGGCGAAAAAACGAGGCTGTTGTGCTTCGTGATGTTGTTAATGAAAAAAACACAGAAAGAGAAGCCGATCGGTGAAATGGTATCTGCTGTCCAGTCGACTGAAAAAACATTGGAGCTGCAGACTGAATGAGAGTGTAAAAAGCAAAAGTCGTAAACGAAAATGCTCAAGTTGATGGTGCATAGCCTGTTTCGATGACGTATTGGTCAGAAAAGAGCGAGGCAAACGTTGATTGTCTGTTTTGAGAGAAGGAAAACTGGTTCTTGTGCGAAATCTGATGATGGGAAATATGCTCCAATGGATTTGGTGGTGTACTCAGCGACAGAGATGTGCTGTTCGGAGGAGAGCCAATCAAAGAAAGCTTTTCTGTTGTTTGCGTTGATGAGGCATGTCTCATCCACTGAATAGAAAATGATTTTTAAAAGGAAAGAATTGCAGGAGTTTTGAGCCTCCCAGCCGAATTGATAATCTTTGACGTGACTGCTTTTCAAATACTGATATTTCCCTTCTTTCATCATTCCATCCTGCCCCACCATTAAACACAGATGAATGGTGTGAATGTGAAGCACCATCACTTCCTTCTCCCTGTTTAAGAAATAGCGACTCGTACAGTTGTGAAACGTGCAAATTGGGCAGGTTGCAATGATGAATGTATGAATGCACCGCCAACTCTGCTCGTCACACACTTTAACAGGATTGGATTTGAACAGAAGATTGAAAAAATAAAACGTCGGTTAAGCTCTTCCACAAATTATGTGACGCTCCGCAAGGAATCCACAACTTATATCGTTTTCTTTAGAAAAGCACGGCTTCTTGATAACTAATTCCAGATATGTGGAGGCATTTTTTCATGTTCGGCATTGCCAATTTGCTCGGAATGTTCAGAGTTGTCTGCATCAGCCCCCATCTTGTCGTTTTGCAGTATGTTGTTGGTTGAATACTGCAGCGGAGCAAACAGGTTAGTCTTTCCAGGAAGTGTTGTGGCTGATGATGCATTTTCCTTTTCTGCAAGGCGGAATCCTTCCATTTCCAATGTCTCAAGTGTTGTTTCTCCAGATATCATTGAAAATATTCTGTTCAACGCATCCGAAAGAGGATCACTGATGAGAGAAATATTTGTATCGTTAATTCTGATTTGAACTTCTTCTGTTCTCCTGTATTTTTTCCTTGAATAATGACATTTCTTGTTTATCAGTTCTGACAAAAAAATATTCACAATATCGTCTTCGAATTTTGCATTGATTTGCTCAGCAGTTTCAAGCCCCAATTCTTGTTCAAATGTTTACGATTCTTTCAGTCAGTTCTTTATCAACTTCTTCAAGAACTTTTCCGAATGAAAGTTTCCAAAATGACACAATTTCAAGAAATGAATGTTTAAATCAGTTTGAACTTCAAATTTTAGTCTGAGTGTGCAAGTTTTATTTTTTTTCATTAATAATAAAGAATAAATAACGAATATTCATGTTTGGAAATTTTTTTTTTATTTTCAAAGATCATGGCAATTTGGGCATGAATTGTTTTTGTTTTGTTCAGCACAATTTGATCAAAAATACAAATTAGAATAGGAAAATAAAGTTTTTTGGATCGCGCAAAATGCACAAGTTATTTGTATATTTCTGATCAAAAATCACTTAAAAACATTTTTTCCTGTTTTCATTTTCTATTCATCTGAGTGAAAGAGGTTAAGAACAGCACTGAATTCATTATTTGAAATTTCATAATTTTGTATTTTCATTATTTTTAACTATCTTCAATCAATATTTATTTCTTGCTGATAAAATTGAAGAAAAGATATTTTTCTATGTTCAATACTGGAAGAAAACATCATGGAATGAGCAGGAAGTCAATTAAAGCAGACGTTGACAGCATCGAAGAATTGCTTCGCAATATGCCATACGATAGAGCCTTGCTTGTGTTTACGAAGTTCGTGAATGAAAACGATTTAGGCAAATTGCTTTGTTTTGATTACATGAAATCACCTCTTTGTTTGTTTTTTTATTGAAATGATTCTAAATTTTTTTCCATCATTTTCCTTTGTGCTAACATTTTTTTCCTAATTTATAAATTTATCTTTCTTTCGAAACCTTCTTTGAAGCACCTCTCACGTGTCTTGTGAAAGAATTGAAGTTTGCGTTCAATGATGCTTCTGCTCCCATCAAGAATAAGATGATTATTGCATTAACAGAAAATTATACACAAAAGGAATTACGAAATGAATACGGATACAATATAGAAATATCCTTATATGATGATGCTAATTGGATTCAACAAAGAAAAAGGAAACTGCTTCCGAAAGAAAATACATTTAGAAGAAGTGAAATAAATGAAAATTTCAGTAAGGAATTCTTGCTCAGTTTTGATGAAGAAAGCGACACATCATCGAGCAGGAGATATGAAGAAGAAGATAAAAGAAAAGAAGCATTTTCATTTCTCCCTCTTCATGCACAATCGTCTTCTTCATCATTGTCTTCATTTCCTTCTCCTTTCTCATCTCCACCTTCTATTTCACCTGACTCTCCTTTCAACACATTTCATTTATCCTCCTTTGCTCCTATTTCTTCAATGAACACTTCTTCCTCTTTAGCGCATTCTTCATCAAGTGCTTCTCTTCCTTTGCCATCAACATCATCACTTTTTCATGAGTTTTCTCAAACAGAGACAAAACCGACCAATTTGTTCAATAATCTTTCAACAAAAAATATCTCGTCTCCTTCCTTTTCTGTTCCAGTTTCATCAGTTGCATCTCCACTGGGAAATACATCAACAAGCTCATTTTCTTCATTCACGTCGAGTTCTTCATTCATTCATTCAACATTGCCACAATTGAAGAATAATACTGATCAATCAATGATGTCAAACTTTCCGTCATCATCAAATGATAATAACTCTTCGGCTTCAAATCCTTCTCAGCCATTGTTATCTTCTTCATTGCATTGCTCCTCTTCTTCTTCCTCACCCAACTCCTTCACCAACATCTCCTCTTTCCACATCATTTCCGTACCCGATGTCTCTTCTCCCCCATCTTCATCCCCTTTCCCCGCATCCCTTGAACGCAATTCATCTTCTTCCACTTCCTCTTCATCTTGTCCTTTTTTATCTTCTTCCTCTTCTTCTTCACTTGGAACACCACTTATCTTCTCCTCATCATTATCTGCTTCAGTTGATCGCTCATTTCCTCCGCCTAACGTGAGCAATATTAACTCTGAAAGTGATCTTTCCAATGTATCATATCATTCTCATGCGAACACTTCTTCATTGAAAAATGAGATCAATTCTTCTTCCTCCTCATCCTCTCCTTTTGCATCAGCTTCCTCAGCAACAACAACTTCAGCTCAGCCTTCTTCTCTGTCTCCTTCCTCATCACCGGCTGCAGAAGATGTTTCAACTTCAACTTCTATCCAAGCATCATCAACTTCTGCACTTCCTCCTTTGCCTCTGTTATCATCATCTTCCTCTTCCTCTTCCTCATTATCCTTTTCTTCCTCTTCTTCTTCTTCTCCTCCTCCTTCTTTTAATTCTATTCCTAATTATTCATTTATTACTTCATCATCTTCTTCTGTATCCTCCTCCTCCTCTTCTTGTTCCCCTTCACCTTCCTCTTCTTCATTGCAACTTCACCAAACTTTACCATCCACACAAAAAGATCTTATTTCTTTATCTTTTTTCTCTTCTTCTTCTGAACCGCCTCACACTTCTTCATCTTCTTCCTCTTCCTCTCCCTCTCCCTCTTCCTCTTCCTCTCCCTCTTCCTCTCCCTCTCCCTCTTCCTCTCCCTCTCCCTCTTCCTCTTCCTCTTCCTCTTCCTCTCCCTCTCCCTCTCCCTCTTCCTCTTCCTCTTCCTCTTCCTCTTCCTCTCCCTCTCCCTCTTCCTCTTCCTCTTCCTCTTCCTCTTCCTCTTCCTCTTCCTCTTCCTCTTCCTCTTCCTCTTCCTCTTCCTCTTCCTCTTCCTCTCCCTCTCCCTCTTCCTCTTCCTCTTCCTCTTCCTCTTCCTCTTCCTCTTTTCTTCCTCTTCCTCTTCCTCTTCCTCTTCCTCTTTTTCTTCCTCTTCCTCTTCCTCATCCTCTTCCTCATCTCCCTCATCTCCCTCATCTCCCTCATCTCCCTCCCCTCCCTCCCCTCCCTCCTCTCCCTTTTCAGCAACTGAAGACGGTTCATTTCATTTATCAGAATGTTCTATGAAGACTCCATTCCAAAATGAAAAATCCACAAGAACCTCTCAAACAGTTATTCAAGAATCGCTTTTTGCGTTCTCTTCTTCCCCAACTTCAGTAGCATTCACAGCATCTTCTCCTTTTGATTCAAATTCTTCATCACCTTCAGGAAACTCACCACAATCATCACTGCTGTTTTTAAACGCGAAAAATTCAACATCTAACGCATATCATAATTTTTCTTTGTCCTCTCTGCAGAATTCTCCATCATTTGCTCCAGAACAATCATCTTTCTCACAACCACCAACTGTCCCAATAGAAAAGACAATTTCTCCATCTTCTTCAATTGATAGAATAGTTGATTATCTTAATAATTTTCATTTTGAAGCTGAAGAAAATATTGAGAAAAGAAAGAAAGATTCAAACGAACTATTAAAACCTTTTTCATATACACTTAAACGGGATGATGAAATCGAAGAGAAATCACGTTCATGTGTGTTGCAACAATTGGAGTCGAAAAGAGGGCTTGTGAACACAGGAAGTGTCTGTTCATTATCTTCTGTTTGTCAATGTTTCGCTGCACTTGACATTAACAGCAATCAAGTTGCAATGATGAACGATGAACAAGCAGAGTTCATTCAATTATTCGAAATGCTCCGGAAGTCAAAAAAGAACAGCAAAGTTTGGAATGGAACAGTTATATGGAACTTTTACGAATTGAAAATTGGACCAAGAAATGTGGCACAAAAACTGACTGATGTTTTTGACAAAATGTTGGATATGTTGTCGGATAAAAAGAATAAAATCTATCATATGTTTTCAATCTACAGCCAAAACGTTCGTGAATGCACTCATTGTGAAAATTTCTTAGTCTCGAATCGTGAAACGAGGTATTATTTCACAATAAATGGATCTGACATTATCGGAGGCCTGTTAAAATTACTAACAAACATTAATCTTATCACAGAACAACGAAATCGAAGGTGTAATAGGTGTGAAACGGACAAACCCTGTATTCCTTTCGTGCGTTTTGTATCATTTCCAGATATTCTTACAATTAATCATAATGTCAATGAATCTTTCAGGGTTGTCGCACCTCCAAAATCGATTGTGTTTGTTGAAAAGGGACCGGGACCGAATGACATGGAAATAAAAAACCCATTTAAGTTCAAGGAAGAAAGGGATCTGATTTTGAAGGATATTGAGCGATCTATCGTTTATGATTTGGTTGGTTGCATAATTCACTCAACAGCAATATACGAGCAAGGTCATTTTATTGCGATTGTCAAAAAGGATGTGAAAAGACCGTCATATTCTTCAATTTTTTTGGAGTGCAATGATAATAGCGTGTCAGAAATAATTCCAGACAAATGGGAGGAATACTGGATTTTAATGTCACAAGAAAATTGGAAACCTTCACTTTCTTTTTATAAAAAAGTCATGTGACATATTTCACACTTCAAATTTATTGCTAATGCTAGTTTTTTCTCACTTCAGTTTTTATAACAAAAATTAATAAAAAAATAAAAAAAAAAGAAATAGAAAAAAAGAAATTCATTTGAATCATTCGATAAAAATAACAAAAAGTTAATTATAAAATAATTAAAAATAAATAAAAAAAAACAAAAAAAAAAATAAAATTAAATAGAATATTCAAAATTAATGATCTTAAAAAAACCAAATTATTTGTGCATTTTGGTCAACATTGAAAGTCGCATATTCTATGCTTAATGAGCTGATAGTTTAATATAATGATGTTTTGAGCAAAAATTTGAAATGCCAAAAACGCCATGATCTTTTCAATTAATAAATTTTTTTGAAAAAATATAAGATAAATCAATTTTCAAATATTTCGTTCAGTTGATGATAATTGCCTTTGTAATTTAATATGAAAGTAATGCTATTGAATTGCCAATAATCTTCGCAAGCATCATCTTCGTATTCTTCTTTTTCCTTTCGATTTATTATTTTTTAATTTTTTCCCGCAATTTTCGTCATGGTTGTAATAATGTCTTTTTTGTATAAGTTTCATTTGTTGCATAATAGTGTTATCATCTTCTCAACAGGAGATGAGCGGAAGATGGAGCTGCTTGAATAGATCAAAACCAAAGACACGAGCTAATCGAACAGCAGTTCATCGGAACTCGTGAATTTGATATTATGTTTGAAACAGGTTCTTCCAGAGATTCATGCTCTGAGGGTCCTGAAGAAAGGAAAGAAGAGGAGCAAGAGGAAGGCAATGGAACAGGTTTGGGAAAACGAGGAAGTGGAAGGAGCAACAGAAAAAGAGATTGAGAACGAAAAAGAGGGGCAGAAAAAAAAGAAAAGAAAAGAAAAGAAAAGAAACAGAAAAATTTCACAAAGGCACAGATGGTTGAGGAGTCTAAATGGAAGGATGAAGCAAAAGGATTTATCATTTATTCCAGTCACAAATCGTATTCAGCTGAAGTAGATGCGATTTGAGGAAACAAAGAACAAAAACTTGGACAAGATCTGCCATCTGCAATCGCTCCTGAAGGAGAAGAAGAATGAGGAACAAGGAATAAGAGTCCTGAGGAAAGGAGGAGAGGAATGGCGTCAAGAGTGTCTGTGGTTTAAAGGATGTTTGACAAGCGGGACGAGGCAGATGACAAAGAGGAGAAGGTCAACATCTTCCATATGCACTTTATGCGAAGAATACTCAGCATGTTAACTGCGATTTCTCTTCTCTTGTGCTTGCCCCACAGCCTTCGTCCGATCCACAGCACGCTATGAATTTGTTCCAGAGGCAACAGCAGCAAGAGCAGGAGCGGACCGCTGAGATTCCTCAGGTTAGCAGCGATTGCGCGCTGTATATTTTGTGTGCGGTGCGGTACGTGGACACGAACCTCTTCTATTTGCTAAACGAGAACTGGATTGTTTATGACGGCAGACTCTCTGTCGATGAGAAGTGGGCGACGAACGACCTGCTCATTTTAGGTGCGGACCCCCTTGCAAAGTTCTTAAACCTGCACTGTTATCCGCGCAGCCTGGGAGGATACAACAGAAGAGAATGTGTAAGCTTCGTGAGGTTATAATTGAGTCACAACACGCAGACCAGTTACTGATGAATGTGGAAGAAGCAGCAGAGGAAGAGGGGGAAATGGAAACATCAGTGGGATCAATTTGTCTGCGTTGGATTCTTCGCTGTTTGTGTCAAATGGGGCAGAAACGCTGACAAAAAAGAATATCATACGGCCAAAGAAGATTGCGATCGAAAAAAAGACATAATTTATATCATTGGAGGAGTTTGGAGAAGAGTCGAAGTTGAGCGAGCGCAGAGCAGCAAGCTTTGCAAGAACAGCAAGTGAATACAGCAATTATCGCGGAAATTGAGTTTTTCCATTCAATGTTGCCAGATTTCTCGAAGAAGAGATAAGTCAGGAAAGCGGAGATGGTGAAGGAGGTTGAGGAGATTCTTAACTCAGCGAGAGAAAAGAAAAGAGTTCCAGACGGATCTACTTTTGCAATGGAGAAGATCTGAAGCGATGTGGTGTGAGTTGAAATTTTCTTTTAATAATAACAAAGAATTATTGTGTGTTTATTTTTTAATGTATTTTTGAATTTTTGAAATTTTCTGAACTTTTTTCCATCATTTATTATGAACTTCATCTTTTTTATGTGTGTTGACAGCAACGTCCATTTTGTGAATGTGCTTATTTTCAATCTTCATCGAATTTTTTGTATGTGTCACATCTGCATGAAAATCACCGATTCATTCAATCTTTCCAGTCAGATTGGACTCATTCAAACAATTGCTAATAAGCTCTATACAAGATACGATGAAAGAGCAATTCATCATTTAATAAGGTTTGAAATTTTTTTTGATTATTGTTATTATTGTTTTTATCGTATTTCTTGTTTTTCTATTTTTTATTTTTTCAAACTCTTATTTTAATTTTTTTCAATTAATTGATACATAAACTGATGAACTATCCCTTTTCATGTTTTTTTATACAGATTCTTTTTCTAAGTTTGAGCACTGTGTCTAAACCACAACCGCTTCACATCATTTCTATCATCATTGGAATCAGAGCTGATGAAAAAGAATGAACCAGGAACACTCTTCTGCGCATTTGGCTTCCACTATTGTCTCTGTGTTGCAGCTGACTGTTCATTCCACATGAAACGAGACTTCCTCTTCTCACAGACCACTAAACATTTCTTCTCTTCGTCGTCAATGCCTTCTTCTTCTTCTTCCTTCTCAAATCATTCATTCACAAACCGCTTTGTAGTTTCCATGATCGAGTTAGTCATGTGCGCTTCTCAAAAAGCAAGAATTATCTTCTCTTTCCAATAAAAGTACTCCTCTTTCAATGTCACTCCTTATCTTCTGTGAATGACACTCCATTCAAACACCACAGATCTCCTTCTCCTCCTCTCTTCTTTCTCACTTTGCCTCAATAAATGATTCAGCTTCCACCAAAAGCTCCCTTGCCTCAAATATCCTAGGCAGATAGAACATCTTTTTTGTGTAACATCACAAGCACAACCAGAGCTGCCACGAGCCATCAATATGTGGATTTTTGCAGATCTTCAACATCTTCCAACTCATCCCAACGTTCTTCTTCTTTTACAAGAACCTCCTTCCACCAAAAGAACATCAATGAACAGATCGCTCAATTCTTCCCATCGTATTCATATGTTTTCACGCCTGAAGCGCATTCCTTAATCAATAACGTCGTCTCTTCCTTCCTCTCTCCAAACTTTGCACCACCGCTGCTGGGCGTTTCAAGCACAGGTATTTATTAACAAAAAGACAATAGACAGAAAAATGGAGTCTTTTGTATCATTTATTTTATATTGCTAACAGCAGCGTCGGATGATGAGTTGAAGAAATTATTGTTCCCAAATGAGAAATTCATTAATGATATGGAGGTTATTTAGAGAAAGAAGGAGGAAGAGAGAAGGAGAGAGAAAAAGTGAAAAAGAAGGAAGAGAAATTGAAAAGACTGAAGATGAAGACAAAGAGATGTGGAGCAATGCAGATGAAATATCAACACTTTCTTCTTCAGCCTCTTCTTCTACGCCAAATTCTGTTCTGAAGCTGCTCTTGCATCAAATCATCGCTTCTGCCACTCCTTAGCTCCAATCAGCGAAAACGAGAGCCTTCGGCATTTGGTTGCAGATTATTCCAATGACAGACGATTTGACAGAAGAATGTGTGTTTCCGGTGTGCGAATGTTTATGAGATAGAAACAGACAAATGAAGTAGAACAGGCATAGTCATAGAAATAAGCGTTATCATTGACATCAATACGGAAATCATCATCATCATCATATTTTTCTTCATCTTCCTCTTCATCCGTACAGTCAGAAGTGAATTCATCACAAGAAATAGCAGAAAAAGCAGAAATTGATGAAATCATCGAAGAATTCAAAAGAATACATGCGCCGCGTCTGCATCTTCCTGTGAACCTTCCGCCACAAGAAGCAACTCTGCAGAATCCATCTTATGTGCCTCGAAGACAAAGACAGAGAAAAAGCAATCAAAATTCAACGCAAACCTTTTTGACACATTCAATTGCTGGTGTTGGCACAGGAACAGGCACATCTCCTTCTTCATTGTCCAATGAATCTTTTCTTTCTCTTCCTCAATCATCTCCTTCAACTTCTTCTTCCTCCTCTCCATCTTCTCCATCTTCTCCATCTTCTCTAGCAGTAACTGACCTCTCTCTCCACCCCAAACCACCTCATCGCTCTGAAATTGCTATGGCTCGCCGCATAAGAGCAATGCATCCTCTCCTCCGCAGATGCTATCTCAACCGCTGTGCACAAGTGGCTGCTGCTTCTGGTGCCTCACGTTCTTTCTTCTTCTTCTTCTTCTTCGTTGCTGCGCTTTTCTAGAAACAGATTTCTGACAAGCGAAGAGCAGCAGATGAGGAGGATGAGGCAGCAGTTCGGAAGAAGAAGGAAAAGACAATATTTTGTTCTCCCTCCCGATGTATTTGAGGCGCTTCCGCTGTTTGCAGAGTTTCGGATGGTGGAGCGGAATGCGGAGGATTTGGAGAAGAGGAAGAGAGAAAGAGAGAGAGCGAAGGATAAGAGGACAAATTAAGTTGAGGAAGGTATTGAAGCCTGCTAATGAAGGAGATAACAATGATGATGAAAAAGAAAATAAAGTGAAAGCAAAAGAAAACGAGAATTATTCACTGATCAGAAGAAATTCTTTAAAGGAACCGAAGTGAAATGAAGAAAGCGAATGCCTTTACGACAGCTCCATCATCAGTGATGAAGAAGAGAGAAGAGAGAAGAGGTACAAACGGAGAGAGAAACAGAGGTTGATGCGAAAGTATTATCAGGCGCTTGAGCATCAACGTGATTCTGTTGTGAACGAAGTGCTTTTGATGGTCAGACCAAACTTGCTGCTTTCTCCGACGCCGATTGATGAATCTATAAAAAGATCAGGAATGAGTGGGAATGCTGCAAAAAATGAAGGAGATGATAAAGAATGTGAGAAAGAAGAGAAAGAAGCAACAAATTCTGGAAATGGAAATGGAAACAGGGAAGAAGTTGAAGGCAATACAGATGAAGGAAAAGACGAAAATCAAAAAGCAATTTTGGATGATTCAATGAACAACCGCAAAGAAGTTGCTTGAAAAGCAAAGACAATAAAAAAGAAGCAGAAAAGAATACAAACGCAAAAGAATCAATAAGAAACGGCAAAAAAGACGAAACGCATTCAAATGAGCCAAAACCAGAGCCTCTTTCATAACAATCCAAGCAAAAACAGAAGCAGCAGCAGTAACAGAACAACAATTCCGTCTCCAACGCTATCACATTCTCCACAGCCTAAACAATATTCTTCCGGAGGAGGTGACTTTGGAACGATACACTTTACACGAGGGAAGCGAATGGACGGTGGATGAAGAGGAGTTGGAGGGAGAGCGTTGATTGTGTCCAGCCAAGAGATGGAGATGGGGAGAGGAGCTGTTGGTGCACCAATAACGCTTCCATCAACAGTTGTTGTTGTTGGAGGAGAAGGAGGGGTGACGTTGGGTGTGATGAGGATGAAGGATTTGAACAAAGAAGTGACAAAGGTAATGCAAGATGAATTTCAGAATGAAAAAGGGAAAGTGGACGATGAAGAGGCGAAGATTGCATATAATTCATTGAAATCTTATGATCAGAGAATAAAACAGCTTCTGCTGATGAAATTGCAGGAGACACAGAAGAAGAGGAATGAGAAAGAAGAGCGAGAGCGCAGAAAAATGGAGAAATTGGTGAAGAAGATAGAGGAAAAGGACAAGAATCTGTTTAGCAGCATCCAAGGAATACTACAACCACACCTTGAGACAGGCACGCCGACCAACCAGAAGGAGAATTAAATGGCAAGTGAGGCTCAACAAGAGGCGAAAGAAAGCAAAACGCCATTTTTAACAAGAGAGCGGAAATTGGACTGCATATTGAATAACCTTGCTAATTCTGACTTTGAAGCTTTGAGCGATGAACTGGATGTGTCTTGCCGCTATGTTCGCATTAAAAGCGAGGAAAATGGGCAATTTGTGTGGAAGATGATGAAAGTGCCTGTGTATGCAGCAGTCGACTCGAGGCAGACAAGAACGCAGCTGGATCAGATGAGTGCGCTGAAGAGTGGGCTGAGGCAGAGCAGGGCGGATCTGCGAAGAGGAATGGGGATGAAGTAGAAAGGCTGGTGGCCAGACAAAGAGGAAGCAGAAGAAACACACAGAAAGGGAAGGAAAGGAGCAGGGAAAGGATCACCTCTGCTGTTTCAGAAGGAGAAAGGGATAAGAACATTCAATCAGAGCAGTGTTCCTGGACGAAGAGATGCCTGTCGTTCTCAAAGTTGGTGTCTTTCTTCATGTCGCAGAATTCAATGGCGATGGATCTGATGCAGAAATACCCTACACTCAATTTTGTTGCGCCTTTTGATTCAGCTGCTGATTTTGCTGCAAATACAAATATTGCTCTTCATCCTCTTTCTCATTGTACTTCATCACTTGTCAATTCGTCCTTGTTTATGAACATCCAACAACAATCTTTTCCTTCTCTCAGAACATCTCAATCTCCTTCCCTCTTTTCTCAAGCTGTACATCCATCTTCTGCTAATTCTGCTTCTCCTGGCTCTCTTTCTCTTCTCTCACTTCCTGCTCTATCTTCATCTCCTTCTCTTTCATTCAGCACCCGTCAAATTCATCATCAGGCCTCGTCTTTCATTCCTATTCAGAAGCACAGATAATTATTTATTCTGAAATAGAATTTCAACCAACCTAACACGTCAATGAAATGAATAATTTTGATCTGGAATATCAGATCAGAAGACATTCATCAAAGGAAGGAGATCGAATCTGACTTTTTCATTTGGAAGCTGAAGCATTTGCAGTGAAAACAGAAAGAGCTTTGAAACAATTCTTTTATGAAATGGATGGGTTCCAAAATAGCCTTCGGCAGATTTCACAACTACAAAATCACAACAAATTATTGAAAATGAAATGAGGAAGAAAATCAATTTTGAAGAAAAGGCTTATTTAAAGAGAATTTATAAAAGGCGGTTAAGTGAATCGGATACAAGCATGTTGAAATATGTATGCTGAGGAAATAAATGTTTTTGAAGAACTTTCTGATATGACCGAAGAAATGAGAACGATAATTACTGTTTTTCAACGAACGTAATTTTCATTGGATGAAGAAGCTAAATCAAATGGAAAATGACGAAAAAATAATAAAACCTGTGCTGATTTTGGGCTACATGAAAGACAAGTGATGATATTTACTTCAGTTGAAAAAGCTATGAAAGTTCAAGGATTTAACAATGATATAGAAACTGTTCAAAATTAGAAGAAGAAATAGTTGTGAAAATTATGATAAAGTTAATTAATTCCAGTAATTTTTGTGTCAACTGCATTGAAAGTGAATGTTTGAGTGGGAGCAAATGTTGAGGCGAGAAGAGTGAGAGAGGCGTCTTGGAGGAGGGAAATGAATCCGTTGAGAGCATACTCCACTGTGGCACATGGGATCTGTTGGGGTCTGCCACATGCATCAGCATCAATTCCATTGTTTGCAACAATTTTAATCAGAGAAATGTGAGGGAACAAGCTTTTGAATTTGGCTTAATCCAATATTCCACTTTATCTGTTTATGTTTGATGAATCTGATGAATCGAATAAAATGAACGGAGATTTGTTGGCTATACAAAGGTGAGGAAAAAAAAAGAAAAATAATAATTAATGTCAAATTTGTCTAAATAATTTTGTTTTCTTTTCTTCTTTTCTGTTCTTCTTTTCTGTTCTTCTTTTCTGTTCTTCTTTTCAATTTTTTCTTTTCAATGTTTTGTTTTTCCAGTTTAGAAATATCTATTTTCCTTTTAAAGATTGATTTTTCAATTTTTTTTTTGAAACTTGATTATAAAAATCCTTTTTAATCAAAAACATTAAAGAGGTATGTATTTTTTAACATTAATAAATAAAACAAATATATATAACAGAAATAAAAGCTAAAGACTTGAAAAAAATACATTTATTTTTTATGATCAATAAATACCACTATAGATTTTATTTTTTCGATTTTTGATCTTTTTTTATGATGTCAAAAAAAAACACCCATATTCCTTTTATTTTAATCAACGATCTTTGTCAATAATAAAGAAAATCGGCTTGTTGGTTCTTTATAATCTTATTTTTTTAACAAAAGGAAGTAAAAAATACTCAAACATTCACATAAAATAATGTTATAAAAGGCTATTAACCAAAAAGAATAAAAATAATGAACAGTTAATTCAAAAGAGGATTATTGATAGTGTTGAAAATTGTTTTAAAAACAAAGATTCAAATAAGCATTTCGTTTAAAATGAATGGCACAGTTTTTCTTTTTTCATAAAAATTCCATCCGCTTGATTCAATATTTGAGAAAAATATGAAAAATAAGTATTTCTGAATTGACATATTATTTTATTAAAGTTATCTTTCCTATGAATCAAAAAAAAAAAACATTAAAAAAAGTTAGTTGGTTATTGACACACAATAAAACTTAAAAAACAACAAAAGTGATAAAGCCGAATAAGTAATTGATTGCAATCAAACATCCATTGATTTGTTCAAAGAAAAATACTTAAACGTTCAATAAATCTTGCTTTTATTCTTGAAACAGAGTTAAACACCTTGCAAATAAAATGTTAATAATGACGAAAGGCGAATGTGGGAAATTTATTTTTTATTTATTGCGGGATGCTCAACATTAAAAAAGGACAGATCAACATTTTTTTGGGACAGACTGTATCAAAAAAAATCACTCATAATTTACCCGGGTTATCTACCAACTATATGACTTATCTTTTTGAAAAATCAGAGATCTTCCCGTTATTGTTTCTTTTTAAGTAAATAATAATATATCCATAATCGATTATGAACCATTTGTATCATTCTTTTTGAAAAGTCGCAAACATTTAACTGATCTGAAAATATGATCACAAATGATCAAAAAATGTTGATCATTCCGTTCCCATTTAAGTTTGATGAATGTTATTTATTGTTATTTATTTCGCTTTTAATAGAAAAACAGGATTCAAATTAGTTAATATTACATAAATTTTTAACTTTATTTTGAAATACACTTATATGAGCAACTGCTTTTGAGCTATTTAAAGCAAATGAGTTCTATGTTTTTTTTCTTCATTTTCATATCATCTATTCGAATATTCATTATGAATTTTTGAACAGCAGCTAAGATTTTGTTATTTTCCTTTGTTGAAAGATAAATACTATTTGATTTGCATGAATTATAGAATTCTTTTTTTGAAATTTATGATTGTGAAACATTCAACATTTCATTGCTTATTATTATTAAACAATATTCAAAACGAACAACATATGGAACAATAAAAGAATTTTAAATTAAATAATTAAATGTTTCATTCAATTTTCCCAGAAATACTCTTTTATTCACAATTCAAAATAGCACTTTCATCTCTTTCATGAGAAACAATCATCTTTCACACACTTCATTGTTTAAGCTTATTCATCTGTTTTCACAAAAATATTTTTTCTCGTTTCGATTTATCATCAAAGAAATCCAGCTCCGTCTTGTTCCATAACTCAAAAATGATCGGTTTTTTGAACTTATCTTCCTCTTTTTTCAACGAAGATAGTATGTTAGCACCAGAGAAGGAGCTTCCAACTTGTTCGATGACTTTTCTCAGAGAAGATTCATTTGACTGCCTCTGTGAAGTTATCCACTTTTCGCTCTGCGCCTTCGTCTTCTTCAACTAGAGCAGCATGCCGATCTGATTCACCATTCTGGACGCAGAGAAGCGAAGAGAAGAAAGTGACAGAAGATGATAAGCCATCATCAGCACCTGCGGCTAACCCTTCTGATGTATTTGCTGTGGAGGCATCATATAATTCGACAGGAGCGATGGACGATATCAAGAGGCGGCTGGCGTGTATGAAAATCACAGATAGTCGTTACTGAGGGAGCAACAGACGCTTCGAGGGATATGTTGTGGTGTGACATACCTGGTTGCATTGTATGGGGGTGTTGTGTGTGCGTACGATGTGGCTCTTTCAGCGATGCTTTCGGTTCCGCTGGTGGTACCGCTTCCGTCGCTTGCAGTGTCTATGGGCACGAAGTCGGGGAGAAAGCGGATCTTTTGTGTGAAAGTGTGAATGCGCTCCCGTCGATCTACGATCTGTTTGACCCTTCACTGCTGCCGTCGGAGATAGCGCGGCTGGCGTCGCGATCTCCGCAGTCGAGGCGTGTGGTGATGAAGTTGGTCAACAAAATGAGGAGGGGAATTGTTGCAGTGAATGAAGTGGGGGAGATTGTGGAGAAGGGGCTGTCGGTGGCGGGGCTGATGATGGAGGATGTGGTTCTGCCTCCAGCAGCGATAGCGCTGGCGGCTCTGGAGGAGAAAGAAGGGGTGAAGGAGTAGAAGGAGAAGAAAGAGAATGGTGAAGGGAATACGTGAGATGAAGAAGAAGAAGGAGTGGAATATAAAGGAAAAGCATGAGAAAGCGAAGCAGGTGGTGGAGAAGAAGTTTCTAAAGTTCAACATGCTGCTGCAGAAGATCCTATACGAAGAGCGAATATCGAAGCCTGTGAGTGTACTGGCGGAGTAGCTTCAGGAAAAGGACAAGATCATCCGGATGCGGGAGAGGAAGATTCCGAAGATAAGTAACAAGTACATCACAGAAGTGAAGGAGCTGAAGGAGTAACTTGTTGCGATGAAGGAGAAGTTCGAATTTATTGATGGAGGGATTGAGAAGGAGAAGAAACGCCTGACACGTCAAGGTGAGCTGGTGAGCGGATACAGCGATGGTTCGCTGGCTGGTTGGGGGTGAAGCTTACCATGCTTTTATTGTTATCCTCTGACGTGGATGGAATTGCTCCATCTTCATCTTCGTTCATTCTGCCATCGGAGCTGTGAGAAAAATGCTGCGAAAGATTTGCGGCAAACAACTGCGATGGCTGCGTTGCGATGTTTGGGTCCGACCTAACAAAGGGATTTGTTGCGAAAGTGGCGAACGATGCGAGTGTTGTGAGAGAAGCCAACAGTTAAGGGGAAGAAATGTCCGGCGGTGGTGGAAGAGCCGATGCAAGTGAAGAAGAAGATGATGAACAAGATGGAGAAGGAAACGAAGATGCTGATGGCGCTGTCGAAAGTGCAGGAGCAGAAGAAAATGAAGGCAGAAGGCGATGTTCAAGGAGGTGATAGAGAAGCAGCAGACGGCGCTTGCGCAAAAGAAGCAGGAGCAGAAGAAAATGAAAGCGTCGTATGAAGAGAAGGTGGAGCGGCTGGTTGTTCAGGTTCGGGAGCTGGAGGAGCGTGAGGTGCAAGTGGACTTTGGAGGGAGCAGGGAAGGCGGGGCAGAGGAGAAAGATGAGAAGGAGAAGGATGTGGCGAGGAGGAGGAGGAACAGAAGCGGAGGGGGAGAATACGAGTGAGCTGAGGAGTGTGAAAAGGCAGAAAAAAGAGATACGAGCGAGTTGCATGGAATTCGGCTGTTTCAGCACAACGATCCGAAGAGAGGGAGCGGGATGATTGCATGAAAACTGTGGTTCCAACAGTGGTAAAGAAAGGTTAAGCGAGTGCGAATGTTGTGGAGTGGCCGTTCATGCTTCTTGAACATTCAACAGAAAGCAGAGACAGGGAAGACTCGGAGTGGTCTGTGACTTCTCCTGGTGTATTGAGGGCAGGGGTGTCTGTGGCAGGTGGGGTGCCTTTGTAGGCGGTGTCGATGGCGAGGGAGTGATTGATGAGTGCAGTGTCTGGGTCGCTGGAACAAGAAACGTTTTAATCAGCACGTGTGCTTCGGGTGCCACGCAGGCTGTGGTCGTCTGTGCTGATGCAGCGTCTGTTGCAACTGCTGAAGATAGTGCCGCCATTGTTGTAAGAATTATGAAGAAGATCCTGGGAATATATTGAGACAAGACCGAGGCAGACCCGTTCAGGGACAGAAATGGGTTGGCTGATTTGGCGAACTTTGTGTTCAAGTGGCTTGAAGAGAATCACGTTGCACAGAAGAAGAGATAGGAAGCGTAAAAGGAGTTGATCAACGGGGTGAAACTGTCCCGGAAGGACTTTTCTGAGGTGTGGCTATTTGAATAGTTTGTGCAGAAAGAATTTTATAAAAACGAGCTGTCATTCTTCATGTACCGCAACATGGTGCTGAATAGCCGTAAAAAAAAAATCATAAGATCAACATGTTTTTAACAGAATTTGAGGGGATTCTTTTGAAGAAGTGGTGAACAGATGCATCTGCGTTTCTGAAGCTTCTGCTGAACTTCTTCCGAGTTGAAGCCGAGAAGTTGAAAGAGGCAATGAAGGAGCTGTATGGTGCAAAATGCAGTGGCAAACCATGGACTTCACCATTTTCATCTGATGAAGCTTATGGAAGGATCTCGTTATTAAAGAATGATTTTCTGTGTGTTTCATTGGTATCGAAGAGAAAAACAAAATGTGAGAAATAAAGAAGAAATACACAAAGGTTTACGGTTCAATAATATATATATATATCTTCGGAAATCTAAGTTTCTATATTTTTTTTGTCTTTCTTTCTTTCTTTGTATTAATTTCTGTTTGTTTTCTGCATCGTTATTATTTCATCTCTCCGTATTCTTTCTCTCAATAAATCTTATGCCAAATCAGTAACGTCCTTTCTTTCACAAACAAGAGTAGATCTTCAATGAGTTTATTCGATTTCAGAAAGCTTCACTTCATAAGTGCATCTCTATCATCTTCTCTTATTCATTTTTTTGATTAACCTTTTCTCGTATATGTATATGCATGTCTATATGGAACAGAATGATAGCCTGCTTCTTCATTCCAGAGGATGAGTTGCGAATAAAAATGTGTGTAATATCATCAGGAAATAAGTATCCTTCGTTATAAAAGTCTTCATTCGGCATTTCTGATTTATTGACAATAGCAGGCCATTCAAATTGGAAGGAATAAAGAATGACACGGAGAGGAGAGTGCGGATTTGCAGACATGCACTTACACATTCTTTTTACGGAACATAATGTTAATGTTATTTCTGTCAGGTTTGAGCAGCTCTGCTTGATGAACAGCCGTTCCTTTCAGCTTAAGAATAGAAAAATTATCCGTTTTCACGATCCAAAAGACGCTCAAAAAGGGATATTTTGCTTGACGCAACGCTGGAAGCAAATAGCCCAAGTGTATTGACCTCATGGTCATTTGCCTTATCCCTATCCATCTTCCTGTCCTTTGCTTTCAGATCTTCTTCTGCTCCTCAGCTTCTCTCTTCCTAAGCTGAGTGCCACTTTCTGGAACATGTCCCATCTGTGCACCCAATCCTTTTCCATCAACAGCTTTCTCTGCTCAGCAATCATCAGAACTGTTCATCTGCCTTTTTTTTGTCTCTTCCATTTTCACTTCGTCCACCAGCCGCTGCTCCTCAACGGCCTCTTCTTTTACTCTTCCTTGAACCATCATTCCTTCGCTCGCTATCTGCATTTCTTCCCAATTCTTCATGGGCTGCAATTCACCACCCCTCTGAATTAGCCCTGTTAACATCTCATCTTATCTCTCTGCTCTGTCATTCATTTCATCCTTATCCGCTTCTTTTCGCTTTATTGTTCTCTGCCTTTCAACCTTTTCCTGAGTTGTCCTCCCATTTTTTATCTTCATCTCAGAATTCATCATCCTCATCACCCATATCATCTTCATCCTCATCTTTGACTTAAACCATGATTGCACGATCACTTTGCAACGCTCCTATGCAAACACAATCAGCGCGCGCATCCTCTACAGGGTGCCTGTATGCGAGGAATAAACGCTAGCACTAGCTCCTCCTTTTCCAGCCCAAGCCTCACAATGAAGAAGGCAGTCTTGATAAAGAACGGTCACCACAGCTCCACTGCGTTATTATGAAGGTGCAGCTTTATAAAGCCCATCTGCAGCAGGACGTTGCGTGACGATTCATGAAAGAAGAACAGGCTGAAAGACAGGCTAATCCAGAGGAAAGATGAAAAGTTGAAGTTGTTTGGCAGAGTGGAGATGAAATTAACAATGCTGATCATCGACTACGACTGCATCGCATGCCTCAGCGCGCGCTCCACATTCTTCTTGACCACGGAACCTCAATTTTCAACAGAAGGAATGCCTCATCAATGATCAGAAGAGTCATCATTGCAGCAACCAATGAATTTACTTCTTTCCTTGTAATGGTATCCAATTTCACCTGTGTGACCACAGACAGATGAAAGATGGAGATCTCCGGTAGCGCAAGCTGCGCATCTCCTGTGATCTCTCGCAATTCCATTCCGAGCACGAAGAACCATATGCACAGGTCTGTCACAATCTCAGACGCCAGTGCTTTCATTGAGGTGACAATGTTCATTATCGATACAGGTTTGGGTTCAGGTGTTGCCTTATTGCTCCTCTTATCTTTGTTGAATGAGAGTTGAATTCAGTGTTGTTTGGATGAAATATCGAATCAGTAGGTTTTATCAAGCGAAAAAAAAAATGAAGAAGACGAAGGGCAGATTCTGGTTGATGAATCATTTTGTGATGTTCCTGCACATCCAGGATATGAACCGCAGTTGATGAGAGTGTATTCTAAAACTGATGGGAATTATTAGTGATAATGAAGGTTCCATATGCCCAGGAAGAGTCATGTTCCGATTGGGAGAGAATTGTGTGGAACCAGGATGTTTAATGGATGATACAGCAGATGAGTTTATGAGCATCGCGCCTATTTCGGAGCGAATGTTTCAAATCAGAGAGGGCATTGTTACGTTTTGGAGCAGGGATGGAGACAAGGAAATGGACGAGTCTGTGACGATTGTAGCAATCATGCACAAGATAAAGTTCACCTATAACTCAGAGGAAAACAACGAATAAGATCATTAAAGTATGCAATGAAAAAAGGATGATCTTATTGTTTTTTCTTTCGAACACAATGTTCCCATGTTGAAGAAGCACTTTCTGGAACAGTCAACAGAAATATCGGAAAGCGCGCAATTGGCGCAATCGTTTTTCTGGTGGAGATAACATTATATGTGGTGAGGAATCAAGATTTTTTTTTGAAAGCCATATTCATTCACTCTGTATCGTTAATGCAGCTTAGCACACGCGTTCTCCGTCTTTTCAAGTTGTGCATTTAACATCTGTTTGATCTCAGGCTTCTTCAAGTCTAGAACTTCTCTCATCCCCTAAATCAACCAAAAGCCATCTTGAAAAGGTGTCTTCTCTGGATCGTCTGCTTCTGTTTTTGCTTCTTTTCTTGCATTTGTTTCTCAATCTCCTGTTTTTATCAAATTCCATATAATAGCTCTTTAAATGTCATCAAAAAAAATTCTGAATGTTTTAATAAATGTTCTTTTGATTAAGAAATAGAAAACAAAGATGTATAGATTATGCCTTAACTTTCTTTGATCTTCATATCTGCAACATTCCATTTTGGGCATCAATCAGCTTTGTTGTAAATACTTCGTTTTGTATGCGTTTTCTTTAAACAGATATGTTCAGCCTTTCAATATGCATTTATCCACTTCCAGTAATCTCTTATGGAATTAAAATTTCATGAGATAATCACTATTCTTTAAGGGTTTCGCAGAAATGTACCATGAGGTGCAGTTTTTATCTGTTCACCTAAACTTTCCTTTGAAGAAAGAAAAAAGTCTGACGATGAGTTGCAACGTTGATGATAATGATATTTCTCAAAATATTCGAATTCTATTCATTGGAGTGAGAAAAAAGGCTGAATGAATAAACATTCATTTGGGGGATCAAACTGATGTTTGTGAATAGATTTATCCTCATTGAAACAAAATGGAGATACTGATTTTTGATGTAAATGCACGAATTCATCATTATTATTGATTCATCTTTTACAAGCATTCACGATGGGAAAGAACATTCAACTGGTAAAACTTTCATTCTCGGCGCATTGTTGTTGAATCCAAAATTTAAAATCTATCACTTTCGAAATTCATGACTTTGTTTTTTTCGCTCCAGAGAAAGCATTTCGCTTACCGTCATAATTGTCAACTGTCAAAGTTCGAAATTGCGCCTCATTTGAATTGTCTTGAGTGGAATTTATTCAGTTATAATCAAAACTTGCAAAAAAAAGATATCCTTTCTTTTTCAACGCAAAAGTTCCAAACACATCTTTTTCTTCAAATGTCTTTCCAAACAGCATGCATGATCGAACTTAATAAGTGCAATTTCATAAGAAAAGCAATTCTCAAATTGATCAAAATTCAAATTAAAATATTTTTTGAAAATAATTTGTTTTCACGAGTTGTGGTTTTTCGCATTCAAACAAACTCTTATTATTTTTTTCATTTTCAAATGTTGAATAATGGCAAAGGAGTGTTTTTCAATTAACAGCGATGGGATGAATTTTTGATCAAAGCGACTTTTCAAAAATAAATATATAAATTTTATATATTTATCACAAACGAAACACATTTCTTAATTTTTCAAATTTTTCGCAAACCAAAATAGCTTTTATTAAAATAAATATTAAAGGGAAATTGCTTTTTTATTAACAATTCATATTTACATTGACACGAGAAGAATTCGTTATTTTCACAGTTTGTATTCCAAACGACTTTTCAAACTACATCTTTGGTGATGATGATTATTCATTATTCGAAAATTATAACAACTATAAGAATTTTCATTTTCTTAATTGAAAATGAAGAGTGAATCAAAAAAAGAGTTATCATTTGCGTTTAAATAGCATTTATCATGTGTGTTCTATTATTTGTCGTTATTCTTTTTTGTTGTTTTATTTTTCAACATCCATTTTTTGACTAATGAAAATAACAAATTAATATTTCTTTCTTATTTTTTGAATTCACATTTGTTGCGATAAATTAAATTATTAGCTTATGACTTTTTTTTTCGATCAAATATTTAAGCTGTTAAAACTGCTATATGGAAAGAACCAGAAGAAAAAAATGAAAATTTGCACTTTGCAGAAAATAGAACAAACAGCTGTACAGGTCTTGTTCTTGTTGGACAATCTCGTGCTTCACTGCTTTTGCGAAATGAAAGGCAAACTCCAATCAAACCTCTCTCTGTCCGCTGATTGCGCTATTCTCTAAGTACATGGTTATCTGAATTGCACTCAACTTAGACTGCTCGTCAGACTCTGACACTTCCTCCATCTTTTCAGCCTCCGCCATGGCCACATCTTCCTCTGATGTTTCTGTGAAGAATAAATATTCACAAAATTACCTCCCACTTCACAACGTCCGAGCACGAAGATGATCTCTGGAAGAAGTGCATACGGTAGAAGGCGTCAGAGCTGCCGAATGGTGCGAAGGGGCACGCGACAAAGAAGACGGTGGAGTTTTCTATCGGGATGATGGCGTGAGAGTGCCTGACGCTGCAGATGCCATTGGGGGAATACGAGGCTGATGTGGCAGGGCAGAAGATTGTGAATGGAGAAAGGCCTGACCTGAGAAGGTTGAGGGGGAACTCGTACGAGAATGGTGTTCGGGCGAGCCTATCTGGAGCGGCAGGAGAGCAGCCGACATTGAGAAAGCTGCGGCGAGAGTTTGTTAAGTGCTTTGGGGGAAGGGAAGCGTTGGTGAAGATAACTAATGCAATTAACCTGAAGGACACCCCATTGGATGACAAGCAAAGCACAATTGCGAAAGCTACGGAACTCGTTGGGAAGTTCAGAGATTGAAGAGTGAATAAAATGAAGATGATAATTTTTTCTGCTGAAAAAGCATTTTTGTTTAAATCAACCTCAATATTTTCATTCATTATTTTGAGTGAATTTCTCCTGACAAAGTTTTGTTTTGAACGTCATCACATTTCTTCTTGTGTCAGACATCGATTTTTTGGTTTTTGTATGTTGTGCATCTCTTTGCTTATTCTTTTAATCAATAAAGAATGTACTAATTTTTTGAACGGCACTTTAATATTTAAAAATTCAAATTTCAAATTCGCTTGGTCTCAGTTTTCTTAATAAGCAAGCAATTGTTATTTTCGCTAATTTTTTAAAGAAGTGTTTGAGTTTTGTTTGTGGAAAAAAATAATTAACACAAGATATGAATGATAAAGTTGATTTAGAGTTGAATCACTTAGAAAAAGTATCATTTTTCAACAGGTGATTTATGTCTTATTTCATTTTCCTCCATCCCAATCTGCATTTCTTCCTTCCCACTTTTTCTGCTATATCCTCTTCTTGATTTGCATCCTCTGCGCCCGTTTCCAAAACCAAATCTTCTTCCTTCTCCTCCACCTTTTTCATTTCTTCTAATTTCACTTCAACTTTTAAAATCCCCCTCTTCCGTTACCTCATCTTCCTTTGCTCCTTTCAATTCCTCCTTCTTTTCTGCCTCTTTCTCTTCACACGGGAGAATTGTTGCCCTTCGCACCAACAACTTCTACTACGTTAGATTTCAATCTCCACTGCCCCATAATTGACGTTTCTCCACTTATCTTCACCACCGATTTTGCAGCCTGTTTAGGGTTTCTCAGACGCTTTTATGAAAGAAAACGATCAGAAGACACAGCGTTTAATTGCTCTTCCTTTGAAATCTCAGCTTTCACTGAGAAGAAGAAAGGAAGGAAGATGAAAATAATGGATTCATAATTATTTGTTGGGGTGCAATTAAAGAACACGTTGAAATCACAAACATTATTAAAAAAATTTAGGTTTGGATTCAATTTGAAAGATAAATTCTTCGGCAAGTTTAAGCATGATGAAATGCTCCACGGTTTTTTTTCCAATATGATTTCTTCAGAAGTTTCATTCAGAAAAAATTCGACAATTTTCACAAAAAAAAGACAAAAAATTCAAATAAAGAATTATAATAGTGAAATACGTAGTTGCAGCAACAAACCAAGATACGTCAAAGCATTTCATTCAAATAAAGAGAAAATGACATGAAATATATGTAATTATTTCCTTTAAACTATCAATTTCTCTTCGAATAAAAAAAGTTTATCAAAACATTTCTTCATTGTATTTCGTTCGTTGCTGATCTTATTTAAATATGAATGCTGCATTATTATTGGACAATCATGTATACTCCTCTTCGCATAGATCCTACAGAAACAAATATCTATTGATCTTGGATAAATAACAACACTTTTGAAAACTTTTTTTCAGAATTGTCAAAATTCCAGAAACAAACCATGGGGAAGAATGATTCTCGACATGGGCATCATGAATGCAGAATAAAAGAAACGGGTCAGAAATTCTTTTTGAAAAATCAGAGATAGTCTGACATTTGCTTTTTTTCAAATAATAAATAATATAACATTATTCAACCATGTTCCATTGAAGTGCAAATTACAATATCAACATTATTCTCACTTTTCAAAAGTTTTCGAAGAACCACAATTGCATTAATGAAAATAAACACCAAAAGGAGGTATTTTTAATTTTTGCTGCTTTCATCAATCTACAAGGAAACAATGGTTTATTTTGTTAATTTCTTATGGACATTCAAATTACATACATTGAAAAATGCATTATGTTCCTGTTTGAATGTTTTCTGTCGCAGTGAACACTTATTTAATAATATTTGTTGCAAAAATGAAACCAACAAACATTTTTCATATTTGCCAAAAACAGTCATTTGATTCAAGTTTTGATATGTTTGTTGCATTTTTATTTTGCAGTTTTTTTTTCAAAAAGCAGCATTTTATCTTTTATGGTCATAACATATTCGTAGTCATTTGTTTCAACTCGATTGATAAAAAAACAGTTTTGAAGATTGGATGAATAAAACAAGGTCTAATTCTGAACTGAGAATCTCGTTGGAAATGTTTCTTTTTGAAACACATAATGAATAGAAGATGGCAATCTATTCGGATATAAAAAAGTGGAATGTCCCGAGAAACAGGAAAATGAAGAAGTCTACCCGCAACTGTGTATAAAATATTGTCGATTTGATGAAGCTTTGCGTGATCTCCAGCATTGGCAACAGATTGTTCGGCTCCGTCTTTTTTTCAGCCCGGCTTTGGTATGCTTATCGCTCGCCGTGATCAGCTAGAATTCCTTGGAATTCTTTTCCTACAGCAATCTTTCGCTCCTTCGTTGAATTTCAAGCAACACTGCACATTCTCATCATCTTCAAATGCGAAAAGCTCAAACAGCTTTTCTCCGCCATCATTCGGAGGAGAAAAAAAATACTCCGTTGGATATTCTACAGGCTTTCCCAGGCTTTGCTTTGAAGAAGGCGCTGCTATCGCTCTGAAGGAAGTGGAATGAGTAATGAAATGTTTTAAATTGCGTGAGTGGAATTTTGGAGGTTACTGGCTAATTACAAGTTGTGTCTGGCATTTGGATGAATATATCATTGCAGTGTCTATGGAAATAATGCAGAATGTCAAAAAAGGTAACGAGGAAGTTTCATTTGCTTTCTTCTTCCTCCTCTTCCTCCTCTTTTTCTTTTTCTTCTTCCTTCTCCAGTCATATTTCTTCTCCTACTGCTTCATTCTTATCTATGATATCTTCTTCATCTTCTTCTCTTTTAACTTCTTCTATTTTATCAGCAAATAATTCTTATTCTCATTCTTCTTATTCGTCTCATTCTTCTTCTTCTTCTTCTTCTTCTTCTTCTTCTTCTTCTTCATCCTATCCATTTCACTCCCAATCTCCAAATGTAACCCCTTCTAACTCACCCTTCCAGGTTCTGTCTTTTAAACATACAAACACCGGCTTCCACAAAAAGTTTTCACATCATCTTGCTCCTATAGCTTCTCCTCTCCCCACTCCTCTACGCGCTTCGGCCCATATCCTGATTCCCACGCCAACCGCTTTTTCCATTCCGATGTCTCCTCCACTCACCATCTCCTCTTGCTTGTCCAGAGCAAAAGAATCCGATAGACAAAGGTTGCAGCGCCTTCAAGAGCGAACGAAGCTGTAGAATCAAGAAAAAAGTTCATTGAGCGGAAGCATTGATTTCCTCGGGATGATGAAGTGAGAGCAGAGGAAGAGTCCGGCTCCTGTGATAGATACTGCGATGAAGACGAGGAAGACGAGGAATATGAGGAAGAAGAGGACGATAGACTGGCAGACGACGAGAAAGGAGGGTTCAGTTTGTTTGATGTTTACAACTGGAGCGACAAGACAGACGATGCATAGACAAAGACAGAAGCAGAAGCATCATAGAAGGATAGGAAGAAGAGGAGGAGGAAAGAAGAGATCATTCTGGCGGTTTGTGCGGACGGCGGGTTCACGACGATGATGAGCGAGAGAAACCTGATGCAAAACCAGAGGGAGAAGGAGAAGAGATAGATAAGGAGGAAGATAATGATACAGCAGATGAAGAAGGATGATGAAGTGTTTCCTGAAAGCGAGTGGTTGTAGCCATGGTGCGAATTGGGAAACGGAGGAGGAGGAAGAGAGGGAAGAAGAAGCAGAGGAAGGGAAGGAGGGAGTGATAGAGGAATCAGCAAAGGAGGAGGAGATGGAAGCGGAGGAGGAGGAAGAGGAGGAACAGTGGTAAGAATGAGGAGCGAAGGGAGAGAAGAAAGAGAGAAGGAGGAACTGCAGCATGAGCAAATGAGACTGTTGAAGAAAGCGGGGCTGGTGTTTGTAGGGAGAGAAGTGAGTGAGATAGGAATTCTGTACGATAGCTAGATAATTCTCAACTAGGGCAATGAAGCTGGATAAGAGGCAGAAGAAGAAGAGCAAAGTGAAGCAAGAAGGCAGAGAACGCCAAAGAAGCACAGAAGACAGAGAGTGAACGACAAAGAAAACGAGCATTTTGCACTGCAGCATCAGTAGAGTGGCTCGAAAGTGAATGACTCAGATTCGATTCGTTTGATTCATTCGACTTCTGAACATCCGTTTGCATTGTCTGCCTTTTCTGCTTCTGCTTCTGCTTCTTCTTTTTCTTTTTCTTTTTCTTCTTCTTTTTCAAAACTTCCAAAATCATCTGACTCTTTCCCAGTCCAAATTATCACAAACCAGCATCTCAACCAGCCATTCAATCACTTCTCTCTGCCTCACTGAGGTCTCTTTGGTTTCACTTCTCCTTATCTTCCAGCTGCTGCTTTCCCTTCCTCCACAAGCACTCTCCCCGTTCTGGCTGTGCCTGCTAATTCTGTAATACCATGTTGACAAATGAAAGAGAGTCGGTGTTCAAAAAGCCAACAATGCCTGCTTCATCTCTTTGATCTTCGTCGCCACCAACGCCACATACGCTTCCACTTCCACAAAAGTATTCTTTCCCCAATTCATTTCACAACTCGTTTTACAGTGGAGATGATAGCAGAGGAAGAGCAGACTGCTGTTCACACTCCATCTGATTTTGGAAAGAAAGTTCAGAATGAAATGATTCATTCTGCTGATGGATCGCAAAAGATACACTGTTGTCTTGTGAAGTTTGGAGCGACTGTGGATGCTGTTGCTCTTCCCAGTTGCTGGAAGTGGAAGAGTCAATATGTATATGGCCTGCGGAGTCACATGCAACAATTCGCAGTGTAAGACCTTGAGAACATGAGCGGCTGTCAATGTTGGCTATCTGAACTGCTGGATTGCTGCTTTGTGCAGAAGATGATACCAAAGATTGTTGATATGTGATGATTTATCGCAGATAAGAAGCCTAATGGATGAAGATTCCAATTTTTCACTGCAAAAGAAGAGAAAAGCATTCGACCGTTTTGAATGTGGGAAGTCCCTTTGTGAATAGGATTTGTCGCAAATGCATACAGACAAGATAGATGAATTATCAGAAGAAGCTGACAATGAAGAAGAGGAAGATGATGATGATGAATGAAAAAGAAAAGGCGAAGGCGAAGGCGAAGGTGAATGCGAATGCGAAGCAAAGAAGAAGAGAGGTTGAAGTTTGAGGATTGAAAGATGAGAGTGGCAAAGTGGAGAAATTGAGGCAACGATCGGTGGTGAAGTAGAGGGCAGCGAAGGTGCAGTGAAAGAAAGAAAAAGAGAAAGAAAAAGAAAAAGAGAGGAAAAGAACAATTTGTGAAGCAAATTGAGTGAGTGTTTGAGGCTTTCCCTCACTAGCACTTCCCCATCATCATTTTTTGCAGGCTCATCGTCATCGGGATCGTGTTTATTAAGGAATATTTCGGCAACGCTTACGTTCACTGGTTTGGTATCATCAATGGGTTCGTCTGCAGAAAGTGTATAGGTAGAGGAGAGGAAAAGAAAGTGGAATAGGAAGAAGAAGATGAAAATGAAGGCTTTTCGATAATTTATTTATTAAAAATTTTATAAGGATTGGAGGTTCCAATTAAACAATGAACACAAATTCACACACAATTAGAAAAGCAATTTCCATGATTGGTACAATTGTTTGAGTATAGAAATATTCCACAGGTATTTCCAAATTTGTAATTCTTATTTTTCTTTCCTTTTTTATTTCGTTATTTCATATTAAATTCATCAAATCACAGTTTTCGCTTAATAATAACAATGCGTATTGATTTCATAACAAATAAAGCCAAAAATGAATTGAAAACAACAAGAAAAGGAATGTTACATTGTTCAATTAAAAATTTTCGTGATTGGTTTGTTAAATAAACAACATTCATCGCTTTGTCAAACTTTAAAATTTGGCTGATTGCAAAGAATTTAAACGAGACGTTAATCCATTCAACTTTAAGATAAATTAATTTCTATAAACATTCTCAATGTTTATGTAGTGCTTATGTTCTATAATCAATCTTTTTAAGATTATTGTTCATATTGATCACTGAAACATTATGAAAATTAAATATGGAAAAAGTTTGTGATTTGTTCAAATGCTGTAAATTATTTGAGAATAATGTTATGAAAATGTTGTGTATGATAAGAGACAAAAATTGCCAAAAAATTGAGTTTTCGAATTTGTGATCTTTTGTGGGTTCGAAATTAAAGTTTTCCGACTTTTCAAAGAGATTATGCCATATGTATTTTAATTTGAAATATTTTTACGTTGCATTGCATTTTTAAATTAATATGTGTTGAAGACAAAAATAATTATCAAAATATTAATATCATGCTATACGAATTATGCGGAGTTTATTTTCTTTTTTTTATTAAACAAAAAAATATATTTCCTAATAAAAATCATATGACACGATTTTTTCTTTTTAGGTTTAGATCAAAATTGTTTTGTTGACTTTTTCGGTTTTACAGGAGAGAATTTGTTGTAAATTGCTGCAATGCGGTTAACTTTTTTGGCATTTGCACTTTGTTATGCTGTAGCTGCTCAACTCGTTCCGTTTGGTAAAGAAAAAACTGTAATTAAGTCAAATCAGCAATTTTTGCCAATGGTGCTTTTAACAAATTCTTCCCTGGAAAGCACGAACTTGTTGCTCGATGAAAGAGGATGCTCAGCACTTTTCTCCGTGGACAAGAATTCAATATTGTCGTTGGACCGTATTACTTCATTAAAACCAACTATTAATTTGCACCCAACTTGTACATCACATGGCCAATGCTTTTTCGTTAATTTTTCCGTTGTTTTTGAAGCAAATTGGAATCGTTCAATTTGCAGTTTGGCGTGGCTTTCTGGTGGAGCTGGAAGGTCATCAGTTTTATTTTCTTCATTTAATTCTTTGGTTTTTTGCCCCTCGAAATCTTCTTCGTTTGCCTGCGGAGGCATCGGAGATTTTGAGTCCGTTGAGGGAAGCGCCTTTTCGAATGTTACAGCAAAAGAAGAACCCATCAAGGAGCTACAAATGGCCGATCATTTATCCGCTGTTAACACGTCTGTGCTTTACAACAACACTTTTTTCCGTTGTGCAGATGTTTTCTACGGAACTGTTGTGCACGGACTGTCGCCAAGCTCGCCGGCTTGTGATTTTCGATCATCTTTCGACCGCTATATTCAATGCACTCATTCACAATCAACTGAAAAATCATCAAAATTCCACTTGTCCCGAACTGACCGTGTAGATAAGAAATGGAAGCACGTAATATTATCTAATGAAGATTGGATAGGATGCAAAGGAAAATATGGAGGCGCAATATATTTTAATGGATATAACACATCAACAAATTATGATCTTAATGTCAGCAACTCGGTTTTTGAAAGATGTCACTCAGATGATAAAGGAGGTGCAATTTACATGTATAAGGTATACAGACACAATTGTACTGGCTGCCACTTCATAGAAAATTCAGCAGTGAATGATCCACAAGATATATACTTAGCGGATCCTGATTCTTACCATGCTCCTGGTAACTATATTTTTTCGTATTCATATTCAACTACAACAGGGACGAGTTTTTATATCAATGAAAAAGGTGATTTTTCTTATCTTATTGCAAAAATGAACGAGCAGAGGAAAATAAAGCCTTCTGGGGTTGATGAATGGGGATGCGGATTAGGAACCCTTCCATGCAAAACAATTGAGTATGCTCGTTCAACTCAGAGAACAACGTATTTAATGCCGATGCTTTGTGAAGAAGGCTTTTTAACAATAGCTGATCTGACGGTTGCAACAGAGCCTCTGGAATTATCAGGCTCAGGAATAGACAAAACAACGATTGGAAACTCAGCTGCAAATAATGCTATTTTTATGGTTAGCGGAAACAAATTGGTTGTTCAGAATTTGTGTTTTCTGCTTTCAACGAGCAACACAAGAATACTGAGAATGACAAGTGCCTCTTCATTTTCCTCGTCAGCTCACTCATCCAATGAGCCCAACACTTTCTATTCCTCAAATTCTGGTCAAAGCAATTCTCAGTTTGACTCCATCAAAATCAATCAAACGGCAGACAAAGAGCTGTCTGCAGCGCTGTTTTCGATTGAGTCTGGGCAGTTTTCTGTGTCAAAGCTAACAGCAGTTAATATTAAGCTATCATCTTCTTTCTTTTCTCTCTTTTTCTTCTCTTCTTGCGAAAATCCTTCAATCAGAGATTGTGTGTTCGATAATATTTCCTCATGGTATTCTTCTTCCATGTCAATTTATTCTCCTATTTTCACTCAGCTCAGCTCATCAAATATGGCTCTTTCTCTTCAAAACTGCTCATTCAACAACATTTCTTCCAGAGATTGTGCTACTGGTGGATGTCTTGCATTCAATGCGAAATTAACATCATCATCAAGTGATTCTTCAATTTCGAATATTGCCTCTTCACTCAGCATCAACAACTGTTCTTTCAATTTGTGCAAATCAAATCCTGCAAACAGCAAAGGAGGTGCTATTTATGCCAATTACGGTAGGTCAAAGCCAACAGCAACAGATTTTTATGTGTTCAACACGAGTTTCAGCTCAAATAAGGCAAGTTTTGGAGGTGATTTGTATTTTGTGTGCTTAAACTTTGAAGAAAGCGTTAATGAAACGCTATTTGGCTTTGTTTCAACAGCAGAATCGATGAAAGGAATTCAAATGTCAATTTTTGGAGACGATTTCAATCATTTTCAAGGTGATCCAATTGATTTGAGGATATTTCTGAAGGGTTATTTTGCAATGAACGTACATACAACATCTGAGTCAAGTGGTGAAGACATATTTTTCTGTGGAGAAATCCGTCGCAAATGCTCCACTGTGAACTATGCACTCGGCAGATTGGCAAGTCCTTCTTCTTCTTCTTCTCATTCAAATGGACAAAGAACTGTTTATATTTCAGGTGCTTCAACAGTCACTTCTAGTGGAAATCTGTTAAACTCAGTTTCAATAACACCAGAACAAAATTCTGCTTCAAAATCTTCATTTTCATCATCATATTCTTCTGATCCTTCTGAATCTGTAAAAGCCAACCTTCGCATCCCATCTTCTGTTTCTGGTCAAAGCAGCTACATTTTCCACTCCTCTGATGAGACTTCATTGAATAGCCTTGCATTCTCAATTGCTCCGTCGGTGGTTGACGAAGTGAAACATCTGCTTCAATCGCTTGTTTCTTTGCAAAATGGAATATTAACATTGAGTGACTGCTCGTTTCAATGGGACGAAACACCATCGTCTAATTCTTATTCATCTTCTCTCATTCTGATCTCATCTGATCAAAGAGCAGATGCCAAGCTTGTTATCAGCCAATGCACCATCAGCCATTCTGCTCCTTTGTTCATTTCTGCTCCCATCTTTGATCTGTCGCAGGGTTCAATCAGCTCCCAATTGACTTCTGTTCACATTCAGAATGTCACATCAAGCAGTCGAAGCTCAGCTGTCTTTGCATTTAAGTCTATTTCTTCTTCCTCCTCTTCTGATTCTTCTTCATCGTCTTCAGCAGCCAATCCACAGACCTCGTTCACTCAGTGCAGTTTTGCCAACATCAAAGGAAGCGAAGGCACAAATGCACTTTTTTCGACAAGTCCATTGATGACAGGCTCAGTTGTGTTTGAGCAGTGCAACTTGACAGATTGTGTGGGAGCCAGTTCGACTGAAGGAGGAGGGATGCGATGGGATGTGTGTGGCTCAGAAGAGATGAAGATGATCAACTGCAACATCAGCAGCTGTGCTGCCAAAGAGAGCGCTGGAAGCAGCAGAGGCAGCAATGAAGACAGCAGCAAAGGCAAAGGAGGAGGCGTCTATCTGATTCTGAATGGGTCTTCGAGCGACTTCTGCTTTGAGTCGTGCACTTTCTCAGGCAACCGGGCAGAGCTGGGCAGAGATGTGTTCATTCAGTGCGCGAAGTTGTCGCAGGCAGCCGATCTGTCGAAATATGTGGATGTGTTTTCGAGTGCATTCGACGCAGACAACTCGTTCTTTGGCGCAGAAAGTGCAACGTTGTCGAATAATGTTGATCTGCTGGATGCGATGCGATACAGAAACACAGTTGTGTTTGTGTTTGGCAAAGCTCCTACCACTTCTTCTTCTGTCACTTCTTCTTCTTCTTCTTCTGCCATCAATTCTGACCCATCTGATCCAACCAGCCAAACAGGTGTCGACTGGTTCCGCTGTGGTCCCTCGGATGATCCGTGTGAAACGATCGATTTCAGTCTGAAGCAAAAGGCAGCACCAGAAACAGAAGAAGAAGAAACAGCAGCAGCAGAAGAAGAAGAAGATAAAATGCAGACGATAAAAGTGAAGGAGTCTTCGTTCATCAAAGAAGAAATCGATCTTTCTGACTCGATTTTGACATCCGCAGAAGAAAACGAAGAGTGCAAAGTGGATTTTGTTCAGTCGATTCCAAAGGCAACAGGAATTGCCATCACAAACACGAAAACAATGAAAATCTCTCATGTTTCATTCAATGTGCCAACCTCATTCACAAATGGCATGACGCTCCTGATTTCATCGCAAAGTGGAGCAGCATCGTTGGAATCATGCAATTTCTATTTGAATTCATCTTCTTCATTTGCCCATTCAAATGGTGATGCTGATGCTGGTGATGCTGATGCTGGTGATGCTGATGATGCTGTTTCCTTCTCGTTTCCTCTTGTTGGGGTGTCTTCGGGTGTGCTGTCTGTTGTCTCGTGCTGCTTCGGCTCAAACTCGGCAGTCAATTTTGGTGCAGCTGTGATGGAAATCAGCGACTCAGTCGACTTCACCTTTGACACGGCGACATTTCAGAATTTGTGTGTGCATTCTGATTGCCTCTTCAACATTGTGCATTCAAACGAGGCTTCTCTGCTTCATTCGACGTCTGATTCTGCTTCTGCTTCCTCAAGAGCACAAACAGAACAAACAGAAGGAGAAGGAGGGGATATTTCTGATAAAGATTTTTCAGAGTATTCATTCAAATTCCTGAACTGCACATTCAACTCGATCTCTTCAGTCTCTTCAGCTTCTTCGGCTGTTCAGACTGGAAAAGCGTCGCTTCTGTCGCCTGAACACGCGGCGAGTGTTGTTCTGTCCAACTGCTCTGTCTCCGCATGTCTCTCTGAAGGATCCCTCGGAGGAGGAGCACTTTGCCTGTCTGCCTCGTCTCAGGCGCCGTTCACTCTGAAGAAGAGCAGCATCAGCCGCTGTGCATGCAACAAAGCCAGCGGAAAGGGCGGATTCTTGTTCCTCTGCTTGAATGGAAGAGATGCAGAATTCAACTTCGAAGAGCTGACTTTTTCTGGAAACGAAGCAAAAGTGGGAGAGAACATGTTCCTCGCTTGCACAGAAATGAATGCTTCGATCAAGACTTCGAAGTTCAACTTTGATTTCTCTGAATTTGCTGGCAATACCAACGCCTTTGTCGGCAACGACACAAAATATGGAAATACGGATCTGACCGTGTTTCTATTTGCTTATTTAGGAAGCACAATCAACGTTGGCTCTGAAGGATTGGATTCAGTTGGGTGTGGTGTTCATGTTCCATGCTTCTCATTTTGGACATCCATGAAGCATATTGGCACAGAAGCCACCAACAAGCGAATAATCATAACCTCCTCAACAGACATCGAAGACGAACACGACATTTCTGGGCTGACAATCTCGTCGCAAAATGCTTTGGACTCACTTTCTGACTCGCCTTCGCATTCGCCTTCTTCAACGCTTTCCATTCATTCCAAACTGAACACTTTGAACAATTCACAAAAAGGGGTGCTTGTCAATTCTCGCAGTGCCACAATAGAAGATGTTTTTATTTCGATTCCTTCGTCCTTTTTGGATGGGAGTTCTGTTTCGGTCAATGAGAATGTACTGTTTGCAAGTGAATGCGATGATTCAACAGATTTGGCAGGGAGTGGGCTGAGTCTGACGAAATGCTCATTCCAAAAGCAGACAGATGAACCTGTGAAGTTCAAGTTGGTTGCTGCAATGAAAGGGAAAGTGTCTCTGCGTGATGTGTGGGTGGAGGAGATGGCATTCAGCTGCTCTGCATTTGCATTCAGTTCAGGTGGTGTTTTGTGGTTTGAAGAATGCCATTTTGCATCAGTCAATTTGGAGCAGAAATCTTTCATGGAAATGTTGGAGGTGGAAACACCAAAAAATGAAGGAGAAAAAGAAGGAGAAGGAGAAGGAGAAGGAGATTCATCAACAGCTGTTCTTCTGTTGAACTCCTCTTCATTCAGCAGCATCAACAATGGAGCATCGAATCCGTGTTCTTCGATATTCTCTCTTCAGAACATCTACGAAGTAGAAGTTGTTGGATGCACGTTCCAAACGCTCGGCTCAGAAGGATGCAAAAAGGGAGGAGCGATGTCTTTTGAGCTGAAAGGGGTAGATGGACAGCTGAAAATGAAGAATGTGGGAGTGACGGACAGCATCTGCAGCAGTTCTGAAGGATGCGGGGGAGGAATCTATTTGACATGTGCAACAGACAACAATGACCGATATTCATTTTCAGAGATAAGTGTTGGAGGAAACAAGGCACATCAGGGAAGAGACATGTTCATTGTGGCGAATGACCTGAGGAAGAGAGTGAATTCTGAGTTGTTTGCATTTGCGACACAATTTGAGGACAAAACGAATGCGCTGGTTGGGTTTGACAGGAGGTATTTCAGCGAGGCGGTTGATCTGATGATTTTTGTGGAGGGTTTTGTGAGTGCATCTGTTCTGGTTGAGGCGCCAGCAGGGCAGAACGAGGTGTTTTGTGGGAACAAATATGTTCCGTGCCAATCGCTTGACTATTCTGTCAATCGACTTGCAGAGAGCAATGCAGATGAGCCACTTCGTGTGATCACTGTGAAATCGAATGGCTCGATCGAAAATGACATTTCGCTCAACTCAGTCAATGTTGTGTCATTTGGCAAAGAAAACTGCGGGATTAACATCAGCGCCAATGTTCAGTTTGCATCTGGGAGTGTTGTTTCATCCACAGCCGCTCTTTCGTTTTCTTCGATCGATTTTCATATTCCTTCTGTTTTTGCTGTTGAGACACCCGAAGGTGCTTCGTTGTTTTCCTCTTCGACAGAAACAGGAAACATCCAATTTTCATCGTGCTCTTTCATCCTCACTTCTTCAGAATCGCAAGATGTTTCAAGTTGCGTGCATTTGATCAGCGTTTTGGGTGGGGTTGTGCAGCTTTCTCAATGCCATGATGATTCTGCCTCATTTTCTGTCACGCCTTTTGTGATTTCGCAAACAGCCCAAGCTTCATTCGAGGGAGTTAGCTTTACGCATTTGTCATTTTCATCTTGTTCACTTTTCAGTTTGATTCATTCAACAACAGATACAAAAGATGATTATTCATCATCGGCCAATCAAGAATCTCAGCCATCTGAAATAAGCTTCAAGAACTGTGAATTCACTTCTCTTCATGTGAGTGAGTATGACGAGCAGCCTTCGTTTGGGTCTATTCAGCTTGAGACGCGTCTGTCAATTGTGAACTGCTCTTTAGATGATTTGACATCTGCGTTGAGTGAGGAAGGCGGAGGAATGAGAATTGAACTTGGAGCAGAAGGAAGCTTCTGTCTGAAGGGAGAAAATTCTGAGCAGTTGAGTTCTGTTAGCCATTGCACTTGCTCGACGTTTGTCGGAAAAGGAGGGTTTTTGTATCTGAGCTGCTGCAACTCGATCGATGGATTTTCTTTGTCTGATTTGGTGTTTTCTGAGAATGAAGCATTTGTTGGAAGAAACGTGTTCATATTGAGCTCCGATTTGAATTCTTCAGTTGTCATTGGAAGGTTGATGTTTGATTGGACTGAATGGAAGAACACAACAGCTTTCTTTGGGGCAGATGAAGTGAACTTTACAGAAGGCATATCTTTGGACAAGCTGCTGTTTGAGCACACAGACACTTCTGTTGTTGTGTCGTCGAGTGGAAGAGACATCCATGGGTGCGGATCAGAAACGGAGCCTTGTCTGTCGTTTTGGGAAGGGATGAGGCATTTCAGAGAAGGAGTTCAGTTCAGAGAAATCAAAATCAACACAAGTGCTGCCATTTCAGACGAGTGGGACCTTTCAAACAGCTCAATAAGCCCAGCTGTTCCTTCTTCTCCTGGTTATTCTTCTTCTTCCTCTTCTGATGAGCCTTCCTCAGATGAATGCACAATCAATGTGGGAAAAGCTATTCAATCTCTTTCTGAGCCTTCTGAGGCTGTGCTCACAAACAAGCTTGTGCTCACATTCACCTCCATCAACTTCTGCCTGCCTTCGTCTTTCGAAACATCGCAAAAGGAACTTCTTTTCACTGAGACAGGAACAGCCACGCTTAACAAATGCTCCTTTGCGATGCAGACAGCAGAAGAAGGCATTGCGTTTGTGCTTTTCCATGTTTCGTCTGGGACACTTTCGATTGAAGAGTCCAAAATGGCTGAGCTCTCCTTTGCGACATCAGCCATCCGACTTTCAGCACCCGCTGCACATTTTGTTGCAAGCGCGTTTTCTGTTGATGTTCTGAATTTTGCAGATGGATCGTTTATTTCTGTGGACGATGCAGAAGAGAAGGGGGATGAGGAATCAGTCTTATCAGGGAATGGCAAAGAAACGAAAGCAAGCAAAGAAGCGAGCGAAATCAGACTGGAGAATCTTCAGTGGCATCTCATCCGCAGCACAAATGCGAAGGCATCGATCATTTCTTGTGAGAGTGCGCTGTCTGTGGCGCTGACGATGGACAACTCGACATTCAGTGACTGCAACAGCGAGTCTCAGCTGGGAGGGGCGTTTTGTGTGTGGATGAAGGAGAAGGCGGGTGGGCTGGCTGACAGCTGGGCAAATGAAGGCAGTGTGCTGGCGAATCTGTCGTCTTTTGTGACATGTGCGTGCTCAACGAGTGAAGGCAGAGGAGGCGCAATTGCATTGAGCTGCCTGGACGATCCAGAAGATTCAGATGCTCCGTCTTCGGAGAAAGCGAAGGCGCTTCCAATCAAATTTCGGCTGATTCGGTTTTCTTTGAACAGAGCGAGTGTGGCGAAGGATCTTTACATTGTCTGCCGATCGATTGCTGAGCAGATCAACGAGGCGCTGTTTGTGATGGACTTCAGCGAGTTGGCCTTTGACAGAGAAAATGCCATCTTCGGGATGGACAAAGTGGAGGAGGAGCCGATTGATTTGGTGCCATTTATTGTGTTCTACAAGTCAGAGCGGATATTTGTGTCAGGAGAGAAAGGGAAGAACGAGAAGGACTGTGGGCGAAGGGAAGACCCGTGTGAGACGCTGAGCGAGGCTGTGCGGCATCTGAACGACGAGCCGTACCAGAACGTGCTGGTGGTGAAGAAGGCAGCTGTTTCAACTGAGACAGCCATTTCATCAGCGACAGTGCAGACAGTCGGAGGCAGCCCAGCTGTTTTTGAGTTCAACTGCAAAATCGCTCAGACCGATGGAAGTGCGGATTGTGTGGTGTCTTCGTCTGAGGAGTGCAGCATTTTGGGGATGGACATCGTCTTCGGCCCCAGCTTCGTTTCGCCACATCGCTCTGTCTTTGGCGTGAGGAGCGGAAATCTGACGCTGGGCGACTGCACAATCACGTCAGAAGAGCCGGCGCAGCTGGCAAATACTGTAATTTGTGTTGAGAGTCATTGTTTGTGTTTGAGCAATGTTTCGTTCTCGGCCATCCGCTTGCAGGCATCGAGGCAGCAGCCATCAGCAGAAGCATTTGGAGCAAAGCAATTTGCTCAGTCTTCTTCTTCTTCTTCTTCTTCTTCGTTGTCTTCATTTGAGCCAGAAGCAGGGAATTCGTTCATTGAGGCCTGCTCTGGTGCTGCTGTGGAGTTGATTGGTGTCTGCTTCAAAGAGCTATCTTTATTTGTCGTGTCGGGCGATGCCTCGCAGTCGGCTCATGTCATCAAGTGCGAGTCGTCGTCTCTGACAGCCAGCGGACTGAGAATAGAAGATTGTTCTGTTTCTTTCATAACACCTTCCGATTCTTCATCATCTTCATCTTCATCATCATCTTCTTCTTCTTCTCAATCTCCCAATTCCTTCGAGTCATCTGCGAACTCTCTCATTTCTGTGTCTGGCGGCAGCGTGGCTGTGCTGGCAGACATTTGCATAGAGCATGTTTTCGAGTGCTGCGGTGTGCTCTCTGCAGAAAGCGGGTGCAAAGTGGAAGTGAAGCGGAGCAACGTCTCTTCGCTCTCTTCGCACTCGTCTGCCTTTGCAGCCGAAATGGCAGCGTCTTTTGTGCTGAGAGAAGTTTCTATCAGCCAAGTGAGTGTGGAAGAAGGATGCTTGTTTGCTCTTCTGCCTCCTCTTTCTTCTCCTCTTTCTTCTCTTTCTTCTCTTTTCGATGAAGAATCGGATAATTTTGAGTTTAATTCTGAATTTTACAAGGCAGCCGATGAAAGCAGCGACACGCCGTTTGAGTTGGTTCTGTGTGAAGTGAGGGATGTGCAGCTGAAGCATTCGGAAGGAGCAGCTGTGAAGGCAGCCAGTTGGAACAGCCGCATTCTGATTGACTCGTGTGTGTTCAGCAACATCAGCGGGCAGCGCGAAAGAGGAAGCTATTTGGATTTGACCTCGTGTGGAAATGTTACAATAGAAAAGAGCTCATTTTGGGGTGTTGCAGAAATGAGAAGCCAAAATGGACAGAATATTCGTTCAAAAGTGAATGAAAACGAAGAAACTGGCGAAGAAACTGGTTTTGTGTGGGAATGGAGCAGCTCTTCAATCAACTTTGTAGAAAGCACAGTGAATATAAACGATACTTCATTTGAGAACTTCTCTCAAGGAGCCATTTCTCTGTCAAACTCGACTGTTACGATAGAAATGGGGATGTTTCAGAACAACAATCCATTTGTTTCCGGCTATCCTTCTCTTCGACGCAACATTTTGTGTTCAGATGGAAGCACGTTGAATGTGAAGAGTGTGAAAGGAGGAGACGGAGCAAAAGAGAACTCCTCTTTTTGGGTGCTGGACAAAGATGGCACTTTGAACAAGGGTGAATCAGAAGTTCCGCTGTCTTTCTTTGTTCCTTCGATTGAGTCTGTTGAAAAATCAGAGAACGAAAACAAAGACATCGAATTGAAATTCATTGGCACGCTTTTGCTGCCTTGTTCGCCTGTTTTGAGGGTTCTTCGGATTGAAGGAGAAATAACAACGATCGAAGATTTAGCAATAAAAGAGACGAAGAGCATTGACGAAAACACATTGGAATGTCTGATTGACAGCTCAGCAAAAGGCAAATTGGAAAATGAATATAAAGTTGCTGTTCTTCTTCAGTTTCGAGATGAGCACAACAATTTGATTGTGCAAACGAATGAGTTTGTGATCAATGAAGCACATCCACCGCCAGCAGACGAGAACAATACTGAAGCAAACGATCAAAATAAAATGACAAAGACAGAGAATGGAAAGGGGAGTGTCTCGTGGCTGCTGTATGCCTTCATTGGGATGATCGTGCTGGCTGTGGTGCTTGTGCTGGCGATTGTGGCTGTGCTGCTGCGGGCGAGGCGCCGGCGCCAAATAGAGGAAAAGAACCGGGCGAAAGGGATGCGCTATGCGTACGACATTTACGGGGACGGGGCAGAAGGGGGCTTTGAGATGCAGCGGATGGAGACAGCAGCGATCGGGATGGGTCTGAGCGGGGCGGCGCAGACGAGCGAGATCTGCTCGTCGCAGGAGGCGCTGCTGCGGTGCGAGGGCTCAGGCAGATTCGGGAGGCTGAATGGAGATGGGGGAGATGGTGGGGTGGATGGCTTTGACTGCCGGCTGGTGGCAGCAGACGGGCAGTGCAACACGCTGGAGCTGCTTCTGGATGCTCAGCAGCGAGAAGAGGGGCAGGCGAAGGAGAAGGAGAGGGAGAAGTGGATGGGGCAGAGGGAGGTGGCGAATGCGCTGTCGCCGTTTGCGCCGCCTGTGCTGAACGGGGCGGAGTCGAATCGTTCGCTGTGTGTGTCGCCTGGCTTGGCAGGGGCAGGGGCAGCAGTGAATGGAGGGAGCGGAGGGAAGGGAATAAATAGACTGAATTCAGTTCATTCAGCCAATTCAGCCAATTCATACAACTCATACAGCTCATACAATTCTAATGATTCTAATAACTCAAATAATTCATTGAACAGAATGAATGGGGTGAATGGGGTGAATGGGGTGGGTGCAGAGCAAGGGGCAGAGACGTGTCTGATGGTGCCGTATTCAGATGCGCAGACGACGACGTCGCTGAGCCAGCTGGTGGAAGGAATGAGCTGTGAGCATCCATTCGAGTCAGTTGTGGTTGACCTGAGGGACACAGTGTTTGCGAGGGTGCACTTGGCAGAGGAGAAGAAGAAGAAGAAGATGGAGAAGATGGAGAACATGGGGATGGGAAGAGGGGGAATAGAAGGAATGGAAGAAGAGAAAGAAGGAGAAGAGGAGAAGAAAAGGGAGAAAGCGAAGAAGGAAGAGGTGGAGGCAGCGCGGGTGATATTCTGGGTGCTGAATGGGGTGGAGCATCTGCTGCAGAGCGGAAGAGAAGAAGAGCTGAGGGAGTTTACGTCGCAGTCGGTTGTGTTCACCGACGGCGGGGCAGTTGCGCTGCGGCTGTATTCATCGACAGCGGGCGGGGCATTCGAAGGAGAAGGAGGGAGAGAGGGAGAAAGAGAGGGAGGATGGGGAGACGAGGAAGGAGAGGACTTTGTGGGCTTCTCGGTGGAGTCGTGTCTGAGCAGAGGGAAAGAGAGAGAGAAAGAGAGAGGGAAGGGAGTGTTGTGCAGAAAGAGCGAGCGGCCGACGAACTTCTTTGCGCAGCGGTGGGCAGCTCCGGAGCAGCTGAGCGGGGCGGTTGGGCAGCCGAACGAGAAGAGCGCTGTGTTTTCGGTGGGGCTGGTGCTGCACGAGATGCTCAGCCGGAAGATGCCCTTTGAGGACGAAGACGCCTTCGCGGCGGGCGTGTCGATCGCTGCCGGCCGCAAACCTTCCGAAATAGGCGCGGAATATTCCTTCCTGCGGCCCATCGTCGAGCAGATGCTGCAGAAAAATCCCGCTCTGCGCCCGTCGATCTGCGCGCTGAAGAAAAAGATTGCGGGAATTCTTCCAGAGGCAGAGGAGCTGATGAAGAAAGGAAGAGAAGGAGAGGGCGAAGAAGTTAAAAGAGAAGGAAATGGAGAAGGAAATGGAGAGTTGGGAATTGTGAGCATCTCCACCTCAGCGTCGATCCTGTCAATTGCATCTTCTGCCTCTTCTGCCTCTTCTGCCTCTTCTGCCTCTTCAGATGGCTCAGATGATTCAGATGACTCAGCCGAAGTGGATGCATTGGATGACTCAGATGAGTCTGTTGATAGCCTTTCTTCTTCTTCTTCTGTTTCTTCTTTTGGTTCATTTGCTTCTGCTTCTTCTGCTCAGTCTGATTCGGAATGTGTTTCTGAGGCAGATTTGAAGGAAGAGAGCGAAGACAAATCGTCTTGTTTGGCTTAATCTCGCTGCGTTCTGTCTTTGCGCTGCATCGGATTCAACTCAAAGCAGCTCAGAGAAGAAACGCGGGAAAAGAGGGAAAAGCCGAAGAAAAGATAAAACTTGAAGAAGAAAAAGAAGGAAAAGAAGAAAAAAGAAGAGAAAGAAGAAGAAATTTGTTCCTTTTTACAAAGACAAAATGCAAAATGATGAATGTTCGATAGATTCAACAACACAAAGTCACTCAGCAACAAAACGAAAGAGACTCACGAGCAATGGTTTATTAGGTTTATCTTTTGATTCGTTGGTCTTTTTTTAAGTTTTCTCGCATTATTGCGAATTTTCATCCACTCGGAAAATGTTTTTATTTTTATTTTATTTTATTTGACTTCTTTTCGTTTGAGAATTTTGTGTGCATATTGAGAAATTGAGCACATCAGTTTTGTCATGTTTAGTAGTGTTTGCATACAGCATTGATTTGAGAGCTTTTGAGAGATTTGAATTTTTGTTTTGGAAATCAAGAATTGTTATTGATCCAACTTCACACTTTTAGCATTGGCCGTTAATATGTACTTCGCACCAGACTGTTTTTGGAATAGTATTCATTGTTGAGTATATTTGATTGGATTTCCTTGTTATTTTTTATTTGAAAAGTTTTATAAGCCATTAACCATTTTAGTTTGATTTTTCATTTTTTGAAAAGCAACTTCACCAAATTTGACAACAAATGAATTTTTTGTTTTGTATTTTCATCTTTTTATATTATTTTTTGTATTATTTTTTTATTATTGGAGGACATCTACCAAATGAATGCTTTTAATCATTTTTGAAGGAAAAGTGTTGCAATAAGATTTCTTCGTTTAAGCATTCATAAAAAGCACAAATGAAAAGCATACTTCAAAAGATACAAATCGAAACTATGTGCCTGAATATTCGATTGTGAAAGTGGAATGAAAATGTATTTTTTGGAAAAAGAAGCTTTTCAACAAAAACGATTTTTGCTGAAAAAAGTTCAAAAATCAAAAAATAACTGTTCGTTATTGAAAAAATTGTTTCTCATTTTTTTCAAGTTCGTTTCACAAAATCCTTCTTTTTGGGCTTGAAAAAGAATGCAGTGACGAAAATAAAAATCATCAAAAGATTTTTCAAAAAAAATTGTGAATAAAAATAAAAAAATGCTTTCATCTCCTCAGTTTTCTATTATTTCAGGAGCATTTCATGTTAGTGATGCTTTTCCAATGCTTTTGTGTTGTTTGTCACGAAATAATACGAATCAAATGAGTTTAATGATGAAATACTTCCACCTCGAAAAATAGACATGGCTCTGAAAATATTTGGATAAAACCTTTCAACTCTTTTCAAATCAAAGAAAGATTATCTTGCTGCGAAAAATAAATTTTCAACAAAAAATTCAAATGATTTTGATACAATATTTATGATTCAAAAAAAAGCTTCTTTGAACGTTTTTCATAATAAAAAATATAAAAGAAATTTGTTCAACAGAATCAAAACCTTCTTCCCAATCTTAACATTATTCATCACCAGCTGCCTCAGTGCCACTTCAAACACACACTTCGTCATTCCACTCCCACCTGATGTTGAAGAACTGATCACCACATCCTCCAGCAAAAGTGTCCCGCTTCCCAATGATACCACAAACACACTCGGCGATGAGCTTCTTGTTGCATTGTGGTCGATCCCAACATGCCCCACCTCCAGCTGTCCAGAAGATATGCTAAACAGCGCTGTCGAAGAGGTAGAAAGTGCACTCGTCCCAATCACACTCACTGTCTTCCCTTTCCCCAAAACAGAAATCTTCTTTTCCCCAACACTGATCGTCGCCCCTTCGCTCACATGCCTCCCACCCAGCAACGTGATTGTGGAGCTCAGCTGCGCCATGCTCGACCCCACTGCATGCCCCACTGTCTTGCAAGGTGCTGCCTCACTCATCCCACACAGATTGTTTGCGTCATCTCCACTCACTCCAACATAAATCGTTTTGTCCTTCAGCCAATCCTTCTTTTCTGTATGCTGATACACCCAATTGTTTCCGTTATAATATTGGTAGTACACTCTCGTATCATTGCTATTCGTTGTGTACGATTCGTAGAATGGGTTAGCCGATGAAAAAAGATTGTTTCCATCATAAAAATGCACATCATGGCCATATGGAGTGGAATTACTGCAACTGCAATCATGGAAGAAGAAGAAATAGCAATAAATGTTGTTGCTTGGAGCTATTTGTTGGTTTGGATCAAATCTCATTCCTCCGCCATATGATAATGCGCTGCACGAAATAAACTGGAGGCTCCTCATTTTGAACAAAGCCGGAACATTTTGACAAAACATCCCTCCGCCACTAGTGCTTGAAAGTGAGCACGAAGTGAATAAACATTCAAACACGCAAGCACTCTCCCCTTTCCCATTTTCTATTCCAATACAATTGGATCCAGAAACATTAAAAGAATTAAGAAAAAGTCCTCCTCCATTATATTTTGCAGAACATTTCTGGAACTCGCACCCACTGATCCTGACACATGACGAAATTGATTCAGCAAATATTCCTCCTCCATAATAATTTTTTGCAGTACATGCATTGAACGAATTGTTTTCTGCCTTGATTGTGTGAATTGTATGGCACATAATTCCTCCTCCTCGACTGTATGCAGTACAGTCGTTGAACGAACAAAATTTCACTGAAAGTGTTCCCGATGCCTTGTTGTACATGTTAATAGCACCTCCACTCGATATTCCATCTGAATAAGAACTACTTGTTCCAGTTGTATTTGAGCCATTCCACTCGCACCAAGCGAACGAATTTGCCCCATTGTCTGCAATCTGCTGTCTCGCTGGTTTCGATAAATTCCCTTCACTCCCGCTGATTGCAACATTCTGAGAGCGATAGCACCTGGCAAAAGAGGTGTTCGAGGCAGCCAAGGATGATGAGGGGCTGTTCAGTGAGGGAACAATGCCCCCATCATAAACATCCCACACCGATACAAACTCACACCCACTCATCAGAAATGATGTTTGGCTCAGCCCTTCAGCCAGATGTGATATTTTTGGTGGATTTGTGGAGATGTTGAAGAAGGTCAGCTGGGCGAGAGATACAAGGCGTGTCAATGGAGGTGCCAGAAACGGGGCTGAAGACACACAAAAAGATGAGAAATGAGTCTCGCTCACCAATACACTCCCTCCTCCTTCACTTTCTTCTTCACTTCCTTCTGCACCTCTTCCTCCGCCTCGTTGTTCTCCTCTCTTCCCTCCTTCACCTCTTCCTCTTCCTCTCAATACAATTTTCATCAAAACCTCAAATTATTCTACAACCATTTTCCTTCCTTTTTCTGCTGCATATGTTATGAATCTCATAAAAAAAATATAACAGACCTTCGCTGCCAATGCCTTTTTATTATTAATAATCCTACAAAGCTCTTTCCCAAGCTGATTCTGCTCATTGCCCTTCACTTTCTATCGTCTGATGTTATTCTGCTTTTCCTTGCGACTTTTGGAAGATGCCCACAAAAACACTTTTTTTTTCAAACAAATAAAAAGAAAAAACAATAAATCATATAAAAAATAGTCAAATAATATAATTAATAAAAATATCATACCTTTTTTATCCTTTTCTCTTGCCAACTTTTCTCAAAGAATCATCGCATTCCTTGCTTCCTCATCCCTTCCTTCATCTCAAGCAAAAATAAACTCTTCTAAAATAGATATGGAATATGAACATTATCTTCAAGCCATTTATTTTGATTAATATTCCGAGGTATATTTCCATCTTCTTTTTAGAACTTTCTCCAAATTTTTGAATAATTTCCTCATAAAAGCCAATCACATCGATTTTTCGCTAAAGCTCCTTTCTCTTTCTTTTTCTTCTTTGTTAGGCACAGTTTCTTTTCTTCTTCTCAATTATTTGTGCATTTCTTCTATCTTTTCATCATTTTCCCATTCTCTCTTTTTGCTTTCAACCAGATTTGTCCAACGCTCCTTCCAAAACCTTCAAAATTATCTTTCTTTCATTACATTTCGCATTTCTCCTCCAGCTCACTCCTCCATGCGCCCCTTCATTTGTTTCATCCCGACTTCTTTTATGCATTTTTAATCCTCTCTTTTCATGTTCCATGTTCATTCATTGCCATTGAGCATTCTTGTAACAATACAAACATCATAAAAAAATAAAATACGAAAAAAAATATTTTTATAATAATAATGAACAAACCTATGCCAATTGATATGACCAATCTTCGGAGACAATATTTCTTCTTCTTCTTCTTCTTCTTCTTCTTCTGTGTATATTTCTCTGTTCTGCCCACAACATCATCCTTCTCTGTCTCTGCTCCCAATCTCAAGGCAAATGATACCACTTCTCTTCTGCTCCCTCAAAATTGCCCATGTCCAATCCTCCCTTTCGCTTCCATTCCACAAATTCCAACAACTCTAACCAACTTATTTCATAAGATGGCAAGTGAAAGGAAGGGGAAAAAAAAAAGACGAGAAAAACGAAGAAGAAGAAGACATAGATAGACAAATTGAAGAAGAAGAAGAAATTATTTTATTCGGAGGAGCTGGTGATGATGATGATGATGAGGCGAAGAAGACAAAAAAGATGATGAAAACTATGAGGCTGAAAAAGAAGAATAACAACAAATGAAAAAGTCTATGAGAATGAAGAATACGATGAAGGAGATGCAAAAGACGATAAAGAAGATGCTGCTGAGTTTTCATATGAACGATATTTTCTTCTGTAAAATATCCTCAAAATAACAACCTCGTTCTCTGCTCTTGTAGATAACGCTTCGATGACATAAGGCTAAGGCGAGTATTAAAATATTCAAAGTCCATTTTGTCTGAAATCCACCACAAGCTTCTTGTATCACACAGAACTGTCCGTTTTTCTCGTATTTTCGACTAACAAGCCAATCAACTAAAAGTAGTTCCATCCCTCTCCTCAGTCCATAAAATCAATATCTTACCCTTCTCATCCCAAGAAAGGCGCCTTGCTCTGTCCAAACTGCTGCCAATCTCCTGTTTCGGTCATTTGCCACAATCTCTCCAACAAAAATTTTTGAAAATATCCCACACTCATTAAAAAACGTTCCCTTTTCATAGGGATTGGACATTCTTCCTTTTTGCCTTTGGATATCTTCCAACCCCGTTGATTTCTGCTCCATTAAAATTCATTTTTCATCACATTTCTATCTATCGCGCATGTTGAGTCCAAAATGAGTAACATAAACATTTATGATAAAATACATTCTGGCTCCAATGATATATTTGTAAGATAACATTTGGCTCGCTTCATTGCTGTTCTGTTCTGCAAAGAATAAATCGTCCATTTTTAATAAATCGTCTGAATCACCACTTTGGAGAGGTTACGGATGATAACATCTTCACAACAAATAGAACAATATAAATTGCATACATACAAATATCCGCACTCGCATTGAAAATGTTGTTGCTCCACACCATTCCATCAATCAAAATGAATAATTCCAGCTTCCCTCATAATAAAATTGTTGTTGTCTCATCTGCCATATCTCTGGAAATAATTCATTTATTCCAGCTGCAATGTTTGACGTCTTGATTTCTCACTCTGTTGAACGGCTTTTTTATCATTAAACTTTGATCATTTGCCATAACAGATTAGAGAGTTTGATGAATGAAAGATGGCTCAATTTGATGTTTTTTGGTTGAAAGGACAGAGGCTGGAAGAGAAATGGGGACAGGGGATTGTTTGTGGGGCAGCTCAACAACCTTGCCAATTCTTGTTGTTTGTGTTTGAAATGAGCAGAAAAGAAATTGATTTCTTTCTTTATGGCCGCTGCCTGGTGCTCGTGATGAGCATGAGATAATAAGAGGGAGAAAATATCGACAATGCTTTTATTTATCATTCAGCACCTGGATTGCAACATATCCTGCCAATCCCCTTGAATGAATGGTATTTTATTGAAAAGTGAAAGAAAAAGAATAACAATGCCAAATCTTGTTTTGGTCATGTCACAAAATTGTTGCACTTTTGATCATGTGCTTTATTCTTCTCATATTGGTGTCATCTTTCAATATTATTGTGAAGTTCAAAGCACATACAAATGGATTATTTTCATTTATCAAAATTCGCTTTTTCACTTGTGCATCATCTTCGCTTTCCATATTTTCAAACGTTTTTTCTTCTTCTTCGCATTTGCCAATACTCGATCTGGGAAATTGGATCAACATCCTTCAACATCCCAAAGAGACAAAACAAGATGATTCTCTTGTGTTTGAAAGGAATTTGTCTTCGCCTGAAATGCCATTTGGCAGACCTTGGAGTGTCTCTTTTTCTGTCATTCTATCATCACCATCCCCTGTTTCTGTTGTTATCTTCATCAACACTATTAAGAAGACCCATCTCATCCCAAGAAAATATATCAATGAGAATGAGCAGGATTGTTTTTTATCATTCCTTTTTGTTAATGAAAGGAAATATCACAAAGCTCTTGGTTTTTGAATTGGAGTCATCAAGGCCAATCACGTGAGCACTTTGGCGATCATCAGGGTTGTGAGTCCATGGAAAGGTATGGAAAGAAGAGAGAATGCAAAAGGCGAGAAATGAGAAGAGGAATTATTAAGAATCTGTTTGTGAATGAAGCCTTGCATGAAGCAGAAGGAAAGACAGCAAGATGGATTTTTTTTGAGAGGGATTGTCAAAGAAGTTCTTTGAACTGAACAAGGATCGAATTGACAGTTGGTGTGTCTGAGTGGATTTTGAGCAGGATACACATTCTTTGGCCTTCTCATAAGTTTCAATTCATATGTGTTCCATTTGGAATGAGTGATGGTTTTGAATATATTTGAGGATATGGTGAGACACTTTTCCTGATAGAAATGGTGGAACCAGTTCTTGCAGTTTGTTTTATTCGACAAAAAGACATCTGGCAAAACGGGAAGGATGCATTTGTGGAGAATGGGAAAACAGGAGAGTTTTGAGGGGATGGAGGAATGAGATGTCTCGTCCAGAACGAGTTGGGAGAAGGGAGCAGAGGGAAATGAAGGTGAAAGAGCAAGGAGGAATGGCGGATGAAACTCAGTTTGTGAGGGGAGGAGAAAGAAGGGTCAGTTGATTTATTAATCATTTTTTTATATGAGTTGTTGTTTGTCTTGTGGTGTGGCTGCTCATCATTGATAACCTTGGGAAATGTGTGTGGAGAAGGTTGTGTTGCCTTTGGCATTCCCTTTTGATATTTGTGTTTTTTGGGGAATGTGTGTCTGTGAATGAGCAAAAAGAGGGAATGATGTTGTTGGGAGTGATAGAGATGTGTCTGCTTTGCAATGAGGAAGAGGAAGAGGAAGAGGAAGGTGATGGAAGGGGCAGTTGGCAGTCTGCTTGGAGGGGTCTTTTAAAGGGAGAATGAAAGAAGAAAAGCAGAGAGAGGCAGGGGATTGAGATGGAATGGAAAGGAAAGGAAGGAGGAAGAAGGAAGAAGAAATGTGAAGAGAAAGATGTTGTGGCTGGGCAAATGAAATGGGGTGAGGAGTGTTTGTGGGTGTGATGATTCCACGCTCAGCAAGGTTGTTGGCAATGTTGATGGTTGTGATGGATGCTGTGTGTTTTGGAGCAGAAAAGTTGGGGAAAGCAGACAGAAGAAATGGGAGAGGATGGTGAGTGGCAGGCAGTTGTTGGAGGGGGGTGAGGATGAAGCGGAGGAAAGGATGCTGGATGGGCATATGGCTGATGGAGCAGATGTGTTTGTTGAGAGGGGTTGAGGGGCAGTTGTGTTTTTGGAAGGGAGAGGAAAGAAGAGGGAGATGGAGAACATATGGAGGGTGTGGAGCTTGTTGGAACAAGAGAAGGAAGATGAAGGATAGGATTGCATTTGAATTGTGATAAGCATGAAGGGATTGGAAATATCCTTGAAAATTCACAAAAAAAAATATTGTAATTTTTCAGAGGGATTTCAAACACTTTATTCTCTGTTTTGTTCTCATTCACATCGTTGATTTCTTTTTCGCTCAGTTCCACTCAAAACATATTTTTATCTGTCTGTTTGTGTGGCATTCCCTTGTGTGAAAAAATATAAGGGAATCAACACACATGATTGTCTTTGGAAAGGAGCCAGCGCAAATGAATTCTTTAGAAATGGCTGAGAAATTGGATTTGGAGGAGTCTGGACACACAGAAACCAGGGGGGAATGGCATTTTTCTTTTTTATAAATAATAATAAAAATATATTTACAATTACAAAAAAAAAATATTTTTTCTCAAATAGAATAAGGAATTGGTTTATGCAATCAGATCAAATGAAAACAGAAAAAGCGGAAAGCGTGTTGAGAGAAGTTTTGCAACTTGGAGTGGACACGGCGCATGGCACCCTCTGAGGGGTGCAACTCGATCCTTGAGGTGGTACTGGTGATGAGCCTCTGGGCTGACTGGGAAATGGGGCAGCGATTTATCGGCCAGATGGCTGTGCCTGTGCATGGAGCATGTTTGCGATGCCTCTTTCTATGTGCTGTGCTGGAAATGTGTTGTGAGTTGGCGGTATGAGTGGGCTTGTGGGGCAGCTTGGTGTCGGTGGGTGGCGTTGTTTCTTTTCAGAATGTTATCTTTTCAGCCAGGGTGGTGGAGGTGTGCCATTTTGTTTGCCTCTCGAGGGAGCTGTTGATGTGTTGCACCTTTTTTGTGTCTTTTTTTCCGTATTTTATTTCTCAGCAGGGCGCAGCTGGGGATGTTTTGCAACAGAAGAATTTTTCGATGATCGGGGTTCCTGTGTGGGCCAAAACGGCGGGGGATGCGATAGGAGCAATGAAAACTGCGATTGGGAGGGGTGCAGTGTGGTGACGAGGGATGCAGCAAAATTTTGTTTTTTCATCTCAACGGCAGTTCTGGCGGCTGTGGCAGCGCCAGCGCAAATACGGATGATTTTATTGGATGCTCTCCTTCAGATCTGGGATTTGCCGTTATTTCAGCCAGCAAAAATATTTCGACTCCAACTGCCCACTCGACACACTGAACAGCGTCGTTGAAATCGAAGAAAGAGAATTCGTCCCAATCACACTCACTGTCTTCCCTCTCCCAACAACAGAAATCTTCTTTTCCCCAACACTGATCGTCGCCCCTTCGCTCACATGCCTCCCACCCAGCAACGTGATTGTGGAGCTCAGCTGCGCCATGCTCGACCCCACTGCATGCCCCACTGTCTTGCAAGGTGCTGCCTCACTCATCCCACACAGATTGTTTGCGTCATCTCCACTCACTCCAACATAAATCGTTTTGTCCTTCAGCCAATCCTTCTTTTCTGTATGCTGATACACCCAATTGTTTCCGTTATAATATTGGTAGTACACTCTCGTATCATTGCTATTCGTTGTGTACGATTCGTAGAATGGGTTAGCCGATGAAAAAAGATTGTTTCCATCATAAAAATGCACATCATGGCCATATGGAGTGGAATTACTGCAACTGCAATCATGGAAGAAGAAGAAATAGCAATAAATGTTGTTGCTTGGAGCTATTTGTTGGTTTGGATCAAATCTCATTCCTCCGCCATATGATAATGCGCTGCACGAAATAAACTGGAGGCTCCTCATTTTGAATGCAGCTGGAACATTGAAACAGCACATCCCTCCGCCACTAGTGCTTGAAAGTGAGCACGAAGTGAATAAACATTCAAACACACAAGCACTCTCCCCTTTGTCGTTTTCTGTTCCAATACAGGAAGATCCAGAAACATTAAAAGTTTGAAGATAAAGGCCTCCTCCATAACCACTTGCTTTGCATTTCTGAAATTCGCACCCACTGATCCTGACGCATGACGAAATCGAATAAATGTCAATTCCTCCGCCTTCGTAGTTCTGAGCTGTGCAAGCGTTGAACGAAGTATTCTCGACCGTAATGGAACATATTTCATATGCTGTTATTGCTCCTCCGCCATAATACGCGTAGCAGTCGTTGAACGAGCAATGTTTTACAGAAAGTGTTCCCGATGAAAGACCGTATATATTGATTGCCCCTCCATTTGAAGCTCTGTCTTCATATTCATCATTTTCTCCAGTAGTTTTTGAGCCATTCCACACACACCAAGTGAACGAATTCGCCCCATCATCTGATATCTGCTGTCTCGCTGGTTTCGATGGATTCCCCTCACTCCCGCTGACTGCAACATTCTGAGAGCGATAGCATCCGACAAATGAGGTGTTCGAGGCAGCCGAGGAAGATGAAGGGTTGTTAAGCAAAGGCAGAAGATTTTATAAAAGGAAATTGACTGAAGATGAAGAATCTTATTGCTTATCTGAGACGTTAGAAAAGACAAAAAGAGAGCGTGACGCAAGGGATATGACGAGCAATGGAAGAATGGGGCTGAAGAAATGCAAAAAGAAGAGAAATGCGACTTTTCCTTCGAAAGCACTTTCTCCTCCTCTTTTTATTTTTATCATTGCTGTTGAAAGGATTGTCATTTTTGTCAAGATTTTATTGTTGAAAAAAAATAATAAGACAGTTGGTTCAATTGAAAGGCATTGTCAGCACTTGTCAAATAATTTTTTTTTAATTCAAAGAGAAATTGAGAGTTTCAAAAGCTAAATGCCAACGGCCAAAATGCGCATAAACTTTTCTTGAAAGACTCGTTTTGGAATCAAATTTATTGTTTTGCTTTTATTTTATTTATTGAATATGAAAGTGAATGATATGATGATGTTTTCAAATGGGACGAAATTTTTGCTTTATGAATTTTGTTCCACTCATTTCTTTCAAAGATTTTTTCTCCACTTTTTATATTTCTCATTCAATAGAGCACAGTAATGTCAGTTTTATGATTATACGATTGCAAAAATTTTGGAACAAATCATTGAATTTTTCATAAATGTAAGAATTCTGTCCCAAATGGTGAAAATTCTATTTTGTTCTTTTCTTTTTGTTTTTATCCAAATATTTGAAATAAGTATTGATTGAATGTTTGCAGCAAATCGAAATGAATAATTTTCATTGATTCGTTTCATTTTCACTTGATATTTTTTAAAAAATACATTTATTTATAAAAATTTATTATTATTTTATATTCAATATTTCCATAAAAAAATCATAACTTTGAACAAATTTGTCTTTTGCTTTTATTTATTTTCGAAAAAGATAGTTATTTAAATAGCAACAGAACGTTTGTAACACTTGGCCAGAATATCATTTCTTCAAACAAATCTTTTTTTCACAATATTCAAACACTCATAAGTTCGCAGATGAGCCTTTTCACCGTTTATTATTCAGAAGAAATACAAATGAATTATTTTCATTAAAAAATGTTCTTATAACATTCGGTTTGTCGAATGAATGTTTCAAACAAAATAGGATTCGATATTCAATTTCTTTTCTCTTAAAATCAAAGATAATTTGAAATTTGATTTTCTCGTAAATTAGCAGATTCTTTTTTTCAACAAAATTCTCTTGACCCTTCACATGATAAAACTGTTATTGTCCATGTTGATGATATATTTATTCAGAATTGATTTCTCACCTCTTATCTTATCTTGTCTTGTCTTGTCTTGTTTATTTATTCAGTAATTTGATAGTCAAAAATCCAGTCTCATTCAAATAATCATTTATCATTGTTTTCATTATCGTTTGTTGATTTGAGATTTGGGTGATTCCTTTGTGGCATCACACTATTTCTATCATAAGAATTCATTTCGATAAATCAATTTGAAGATCATGAAGATGAAACCAAGCAGAACTATTGATGAGTTTCTATTTGTTTTCAGATTGTTGTCTTTCAGTTATTTTCAATGATTCAATAATTGATGATTTCAATCCACTGAACAATTCATTGCAATCTGTTTGACCCAATGATCGAATGTTGGTTATTATTGGAGAACAGAATTATCATTTTTGATTTCAAAAACACTCACCCAATTTCAAATGTTAATGTCAAAGTCCAATTTCATTTTGACATTTGTTTTGAAATTTGATGAGAATCATCAACTATTTTGTATTCTTGTTTGCACCATGTTTCAACAGTATTTTTTTTCCTTTATGAATGAATTGAAACATCTTTAAACAAAAAATAAAATATTCTCAAAATGTTTTCTTGTGTGATCATTAATAATTATCTTCAAATCATCAAAATCGAGAACTGTTTTCATTCATTTGTTTGAGTATTGATATCTTGAAAAACTGAATTGAGATAATGATCAACATCATTTTCGAATTACACTTTCATTTTATTTTTTACAATGCAAAACAAAATTCATTAATATGTGTTTCTAGGCCTTTGCGACAAGGAAATATTTAGCGAATTGTGTCGGTCGAAAAAAAAAACCTGTGTCGAGAGTTTTTTTTTTTTTTTTTTTTTTTTTTTTTTTTTTTTTTTTTTTTTTTTCTGAAATTAGCTATTTGAAATGTATTTTTAACAGTTTTCGCTTTTAACTTTTGAAGTTGCAAAATTTTTCTTTTGCAAATTATTTTAACACACATTTCATGCGCAAGAAGTTAAGTTTTGATTTTTCAAGAACTCATTTTTCAGTGAAATGCAATCAAATAATCTCAAAATACTTATTAATTCAGTTAAAAAATACAGATATTATCAGTGCAAGGTATTGCAATAACTCATAAAAATCACATTCAAACACAAGACAAATATTATTATCAAATGCAAAAACAATAATTTGATTTTAAATAACTTTCAGATTCAGCTGGAATTTTCAAAAATATGTAAAACAAGCAAAATAAAGCTGTGTTGTCAATATTCATTTCATGAAGTCTTTTTTTGTCCTTCAGCATCATTTAATGACCTATCTTTTCCACTTTAAATCGACTGAAGCAAGAGGCCAACAATGAAACTAAATATGTGAACGATAGAGGAAATCTGATTTTGAGCGGCTGTTGTTGGATTGATGTTAAGCTGTTGTTTTTAAAAATAGGAAGAACATGTGGAATGCATTATCGTTGGATTTTTATAAGTTGCAAGAAAGAATGTTGGAACAATAAACGGAAGTTCTTGCTTCAACAATTTGTCCTTGTTTAAAAAAAACGAAGGAACAAAAGATGTAAATTGAAACGGGTTCCGTTCGCAAGGAGAAAATCAGAACAGGATTCCTGCGGTCTTTTGAGAATAGTGGAATTGTTCAAAGCGGCTCAATTGTTTCATATTACGTTATATTTCCATTTCCTGTGCAAATAGTCAGCAAAAGAAAAAATTGTGTGAGAGATGGAGCACTGTGAATGGAAATGAAGGTATCAGATTCAATGATTCATCTGAGGATGGGAGAGATGAGCGTTCATAAGAGCGAGGAGAAAGCGGAGCATTGGTATCACTTGAATTGAGAAAAGAATATTAACACTAAATGCTGTTTCGAGAAGCTGATGTTCTGTTTGTCCTTCCAATTCGTGTTTCCAATTGAGACAATTCTTTAGCCAGGTTACCTTCTCTGCTGCATGGGAAAAAATGCATCTCGAACAGAACAATATATCCTCCTTTTTCCTTCAGTCGAGTTCCAATGCCTGTCAGCATCTGTAACTGGATAGCAAAGCAAAATCTTTTTTGGCCTTTTATTAAGAACGTGAAAATGGTGTTTTGAGAGAAAAATGAGTGCGGAAAAAAGCATGTTGCGAAGCATCTTGATTCTCTTTCGAATACAGATTGGAATGTGCTTGTATTCACTTGATCTTTATTTGTTTTGAATGCTGAGAAGATGGAAGCGAGCCACATTTCAATGGTGCGGATGAAAGTACAGAAGATGAAGCAAATAAAGCATGTATCATTTTGAATGTTTTGGAAATTCAATTTTGTTTGTCAGAAGTGACAAAACAACAACTGTCCAGGATGTTTCAAAAATCGAAAATATTCCATTTATCAAATAAAGAGAATTGAGTTCGTCAGGTTGGAAATTTTATTTTTCTGCCTTTTTGATCTTTTCATACTGAAGAATGTTCTTGGCCTTTCCCGCTGAGAAATGAATCACTTGCACAGTCTTTGGAACTTCTTTCTCTTCGTATATCTCATTTTCTTCCGCTCCTCCTTCTCCGTTCAGTATCCACAAAAATTCTTGAATTTCCAAATCCATCTGTTTTTATATACTCATTCTTTCTTTCTCTTTCTCTCTTTCTCTTTCTTCTTTTCTTTTTCTTTCTCCATATAAATTCATCTTTTTTTCCATCTTCAGCTATTTCTTGAATAAGATGTTTTTATATAATTTATACAGATAAATCTGCTGTTCTCATCAATAATTCCATCGCCATCTTTTGACTCATTAGCTTTTCTATCTTTTTTGCTTGCTATGTTTTTATAAAACACAACCACTTCAAGAGTGTTGATTGAAGTTGACTTCACATTAAATTCGTCAGATGTTTTGTTCAAACGCTGTATCTCTTCCATTTCGATAATAGTACAAATGGCTAAAGAATGAACATGTATCATTAATTTTATTCGTTTGGATAGACATTAACATGAAAATGTGAGCTGATTTGAATTAGGAAAGAAGAAGATGAAGATGAAGATTTCGATTCAGAATCAGTATTTATTATATCCGCCTTCGAGTTTCTGTTGAGATGTTATTTGACTCAGAAACGAGCGGAATTCTGACACTTCTGTTACCATATCCTTCTATATGTTGAACGTCAGTCAACAATCGATGAATTACTCCACTTCACTCAGCAACAGTTTGTTTTCTCTTGTTGGCTGCAATAACGAATAAGTTGCAATCGCCTCAGATACTGCAGAAAGAAGAGAATGAATCGCAGCGTCAAACAGCATCTCGTGAATAATCTGCGAAGGCTACGAATAGGCAATCGTCAATATGGACTTTGCGAGCATGAGTTTATCGAAGAAATGCTCCAGGAGCTTTCCATATTCATTAATGCATCTTTTTATCCATTGTTCATTGCCTTTGCTTCTCAGCCAGTTTGGCAGCACACCCTTGGACTCCTGAATCAGCCTTTGCATCTTTATATTTGAATTCTTCGGTTCTAAACACTTCCAGTTTTCAGCTCAAATGATATTCATTTCTACGCATAGAAGAATGCATTTTGCAATATCGTATAATCCAGCATTGATTCCACGAATCGAAAGAACCAAGATGACGAGTGAGGAGCTAGGATCTCTGCTCCCATTGTGGCAGACATATCAGATCGAAATTGTGTAGAAAACCGACTATGAAAATCTCAGTTCCAAACTTTGCTCGTATAAATCCGGGGTAAATCGATGAATGAAAAGAAAAAGAAGAAGAACATTGTTCAAACAAAGCTAAATGAGACAACGTTGGGCAAATTTTCGCAGGCAGAGTCAATGTATTGTTAGGCTTTGCATCTATGTGCATGAATCCCTTGCTATGCGCTCGTGAAATGGCCAATGCAAAACAGCGATATTTGTTTTGCGATGACGCTATCATTAGCCTGAGTTCACCTTCCTCTACCCTGAAAACCTCTTGAAGCGTAAGTGTGTGGACTTCCTGGTTGTCTATCAAATGATTTCAATGATATAAATTTTCAATACAACATTTTCTTCTTTTCTTTCTTTTTTTGAAAACGTAAGCTTTTTTCCTTCAAAAATCTTTCGTATCTTTTTTATCTTTTCATTTTTATTTAGTTATGATTGAATTCTGTTCTTCTCATAAGTATCCCTCATTCCTTTGATATCATTTTGAATGTTTCATATTTCATCTTGAAATAGCAATTATTGTGCACACAATTTCACGAATAATTTCAAATTTCCTTCAGTATCACAAACAACTCTGTCAAACTTCTTTCTTTATTAATAGTATTTAATTATAAAAAAAATGAACTTCATCAAACCTATTACGCATGTCAACCTTTTGTTTTCAAAATTTAAATGTTTATTTTCAAAACTGATATATTTTATTATTAGGGTGCATATTTTATCTTGACCTCAATTTATTATCTCAACCCTATTTTTTAAAACTTATTTTTTGCTTTTTTGATTTATGAAAAGGCTTAAAACAAAAACAAAATTAATAGACTTCTTGATATTTATGATTTTCAGAATTCTGTAGAAAAAAATTGATATTTTTATGTACCAAATAATATTTTAAATTTTTTTATTTTAGGACCCAGATCAAAGACTTGCTGGCTGTGAAACGAATATTTCATACTGAACGTTTTAAGCAATAGCATCACAATTCTTCACTCCTATATTATTATTTTGACTTGTTTTTAACTTTTTCAATTTAATTTTTGACCTTTTTTTCTCATTTCACTGTTTTTGCTTAAAACACGATTTTTTTAATAAACAAGTGTTTGTGTCAAATTTTATTTAAATGAAAAAATATTCAAAATCTTATTTATTGTTTATTTGCATTAAGCATTGAAATGAAAAGGAACTTTTCAAGAATTTGAACTGAAAAGCATGTGTATATCATTTTTGTGTTTCAAATTACCAAACATATACAAATAATTTATCATTTAAATAAACAAGAATCTTTTATTATAATAATGTTTATTTATCATTTCAATAAATTACAAAACAAATTCATATTTGTCCTTTAAATCGTGTTTTTGAAAAAATGTGTGAAATGAGAAAAAGTGTTAAAAAACAAGTTGAGAAAGTTTAAAACAAGTTCAACTTATAAAAATAAACGATGTATTATGATATGAAAACTTAAAACTTCCGATAAAAAATATTCGCTGGAAAAGCAGCAAGTAATTGATCAGAACATAAAATTATTATAATCCTCGATCTTATTTAAAAAAAGAAATATTGAAAAAAATACAGAATAAGGAAATAAAAACATTTCAAACATTTCTGGTTATTTTTTATTTATCACAAGCTTGTGTATAGCTGAAAGCATAACAAAAAGAAAATTGTCAAGATAAAGAAAAAAGGTCAAGATAAAATTACAGCCCTATGGAATATTTTCTTAAACTATTTTCAAAAATAATAACATCAACAACGCATATATCTGAAAGCAGATAAAGTGTTTAACGAAATGTGATTTTGGACTAATAATAATATATGCAAAACAGACAATCTCTTCATTTACGTAAAATTCTTTAAATTTTCCAATCATTAAATGATATTATAAATTAAAAGATATCATTGTCTGTTTCTGAAATGAAGTGACATTTTCAAAAGAAGATGCATTCGACAAAGTGATCTCGACCGACTGATCTTTCTACCGACTGATCTTTCGACAGACTGATCTCGACAAAGATCTGTCGATAACCCATTAAAAATGCAATTTTTGTAATTATTCGAAAAAAATGAAATATTAAATAATGTTGTTAATTATCAAATGCAATAAGAAATATATTTTTGAAAAAACGAGCAGAATATAATTCAAAAAAGTTATATAAAAATATATTTTTCGAATAAAATAAAATAGAAATATTTGTGACTGTCTTGTCGGTCGACTTGTCGAGCAGAGAAAAAAGTCGGTCTGTCGCAAAGGCCTATGTGTTTCATTGTATTTGAGTGATAATAAACAATAAAAACTCGAAAAAAAAATACTCCAAAAAAACAAGTGATCAATTAAGATGATTTTAATATAATTCCAAATGATCCTTCAAGAAAATATTTAAAAGAATTTTTCATTTTTTCGAAAAAGATGTTTCAGTTCATTCAAAAAGATAAATAAATTGTTGAATCATTGTACAAAAAAAAATGAAAAATGGTCCGTGAACAACCTCAAATTTCAAAACAAATGTCAAAATGAATTGGATTTTGAGATTAACTCTTGAAAATGGGTGAGTGTTTTTGAAATCAAAAATGATAATTCTGTTCTCCAATAATAACCAACATTCGATCATTGGGTCAAACAGATTGCAATGAATTGTTCAGTGGATTGAAATCATCAATTATTGAATCATTGAAAATAACTGAAAGACAACAATCTGAAAACAAATAGAAACTCATCAATAGTTCTGCTTGGTTTCATCTTCATGATCTTCAAATTGATTTATCGAAATGAATTCTTATGATAGAAATAGTGTGATGCCACAAAGGAATCACCCAAATCTCAAATCAACAAACGATAATGAAAACAATGATAAATGATTATTTGAATGAGACTGGATTTTTGACTATCAAATTACTGAATAAATAAACAAGACAAGACAAGACAAGATAAGATAAGAGGTGAGAAATCAATTCTGAATAAATATATCATCAACATGGACAATAACAGTTTTATCATGTGAAGGGTCAAGAGAATTTTGTTGAAAAAAAGAATCTGCTAATTTACGAGAAAATCAAATTTCAAATTATCTTTGATTTTAAGAGAAAAGAAATTGAATATCGAATCCTATTTTGTTTGAAACATTCATTCGACAAACCGAATGTTATAAGAACATTTTTTAATGAAAATAATTCATTTGTATTTCTTCTGAATAATAAACGGTGAAAAGGCTCATCTGCGAACTTATGAGTGTTTGAATATTGTGAAAAAAGATTTGTTTGAAGAAATGATATTCTGGCCAAGTGTTACAAACGTTCTGTTGCTATTTAAATAACTATCTTTTTCGAAAATAAATAAAAGCAAAAGACAAATTTGTTCAAAGTTATGATTTTTTTATGGAAATATTGAATATAAAATAATAATAAATTTTTATAAATAAATGTATTTTTAAAAAATATCAAGTGAAAATGAAACGAATCAATGAAAATTATTCATTTCGATTTGCTGCAAACATTCAATCAATACTTATTTCAAATATTTGGATAAAAACAAAAAGAAAAGAACAAAATAGAATTTTCACCATTTGGGACAGAATTCTTACATTTATGAAAAATTCAATGATTTGTTCCAAAATTTTTTGCAATCGTATAATCATAAAACTGACATTACTGTGCTCTATTGAATGAGAAATATAAAAAAGTGGAGAAAAATCTTTGAAAGAAATGAGTGGAACAAAATTCATAAAGCAAAAAATTTCGTCCCATTTGAAAACATCATCATATCATTCACTTTCATATTCAATAAATAAAATAAAAGCAAAACAATAAATTTGATTCCAAAACGAGTCTTTCAAGAAAAGTTTATGCGCATTTTGGCCGTTGGCATTTAGCTTTTGAAACTCTCAATTTCTCTTTGAATTAAAAAAATTATTTGACAAGTGCTGACAATGCCTTTCAATTGAACCAACTGTCTTATTATTTTTTTCAACAATAAAATCTTGACAAAAATGACAATCCTTTCAACAGCAATGATAAAAATAAAAGAGAGGAGAAAGTGCTTTCGAAGGAAAAGTCGCATTTCTCTTCTTTTTGCATTTCTTCAGCCCCATTCTTCCATTGCTCGTCATATCCCTTGCGTCACGCTCTCTTTTTGTCTTTTCTAACGTCTCAGATAAGCAATAAGATTCTTCATCTTCAGTCAATTTCCTTTTATAAAATCTTCTGCCTTTGCTTAACAACCCTTCATCTTCCTCGGCTGCCTCGAACACCTCATTTGTCGGATGCTATCGCTCTCAGAATGTTGCAGTCAGCGGGAGTGAGGGGAATCCATCGAAACCAGCGAGACAGCAGATATCAGATGATGGGGCGAATTCGTTCACTTGGTGTGTGTGGAATGGCTCAAAAACTACTGGAGAAAATGATGAATATGAAGACAGAGCTTCAAATGGAGGGGCAATCAATATATACGGTCTTTCATCGGGAACACTTTCTGTAAAACATTGCTCGTTCAACGACTGCTACGCGTATTATGGCGGAGGAGCAATAACAGCATATGAAATATGTTCCATTACGGTCGAGAATACTTCGTTCAACGCTTGCACAGCTCAGAACTACGAAGGCGGAGGAATTGACATTTATTCGATTTCGTCATGCGTCAGGATCAGTGGGTGCGAATTTCAGAAATGCAAAGCAAGTGGTTATGGAGGAGGCCTTTATCTTCAAACTTTTAATGTTTCTGGATCTTCCTGTATTGGAACAGAAAACGACAAAGGGGAGAGTGCTTGTGTGTTTGAATGTTTATTCACTTCGTGCTCACTTTCAAGCACTAGTGGCGGAGGGATGTGCTGTTTCAATGTTCCAGCTGCATTCAAAATGAGGAGCCTCCAGTTTATTTCGTGCAGCGCATTATCATATGGCGGAGGAATGAGATTTGATCCAAACCAACAAATAGCTCCAAGCAACAACATTTATTGCTATTTCTTCTTCTTCCATGATTGCAGTTGCAGTAATTCCACTCCATATGGCCATGATGTGCATTTTTATGATGGAAACAATCTTTTTTCATCGGCTAACCCATTCTACGAATCGTACACAACGAATAGCAATGATACGAGAGTGTACTACCAATATTATAACGGAAACAATTGGGTGTATCAGCATACAGAAAAGAAGGATTGGCTGAAGGACAAAACGATTTATGTTGGAGTGAGTGGAGATGACGCAAACAATCTGTGTGGGATGAGTGAGGCAGCACCTTGCAAGACAGTGGGGCATGCAGTGGGGTCGAGCATGGCGCAGCTGAGCTCCACAATCACGTTGCTGGGTGGGAGGCATGTGAGCGAAGGGGCGACGATCAGTGTTGGGGAAAAGAAGATTTCTGTTGTTGGGAGAGGGAAGACAGTGAGTGTGATTGGGACGAATTCTCTTTCTTCGATTTCAACGACGCTGTTCAGTGTGTCGAGTGGGCAGTTGGAGTCGAAATATTTTTGCTGGCTGAAATAACGGCAAATCCCAGATCTGAAGGAGAGCATCCAATAAAATCATCCGTATTTGCGCTGGCGCTGCCACAGCCGCCAGAACTGCCGTTGAGATGAAAAAACAAAATTTTGCTGCATCCCTCGTCACCACACTGCACCCCTCCCAATCGCAGTTTTCATTGCTCCTATCGCATCCCCCGCCGTTTTGGCCCACACAGGAACCCCGATCATCGAAAAATTCTTCTGTTGCAAAACATCCCCAGCTGCGCCCTGCTGAGAAATAAAATACGGAAAAAAAGACACAAAAAAGGTGCAACACATCAACAGCTCCCTCGAGAGGCAAACAAAATGGCACACCTCCACCACCCTGGCTGAAAAGATAACATTCTGAAAAGAAACAACGCCACCCACCGACACCAAGCTGCCCCACAAGCCCACTCATACCGCCAACTCACAACACATTTCCAGCACAGCACATAGAAAGAGGCATCGCAAACATGCTCCATGCACAGGCACAGCCATCTGGCCGATAAATCGCTGCCCCATTTCCCAGTCAGCCCAGAGGCTCATCACCAGTACCACCTCAAGGATCGAGTTGCACCCCTCAGAGGGTGCCATGCGCCGTGTCCACTCCAAGTTGCAAAACTTCTCTCAACACGCTTTCCGCTTTTTCTGTTTTCATTTGATCTGATTGCATAAACCAATTCCTTATTCTATTTGAGAAAAATATTTTTTTGTAATTGTAAATATATTTTTATTATTATTTATAAAAAAGAAAAATGCCATTCCCCTGGTTTCTGTGTGTCCAGACTCCTCCAAATCCAATTTCTCAGCCATTTCTAAAGAATTCATTTGCGCTGGCTCCTTTCCAAAGACAATCATGTGTGTTGATTCCCTTATATTTTTTTTTCCACAGGGAATGCCACACAAACAGACAGATAAAAATATGTTTTGAGTGGAACTGAGCGAAAAGAAATCAACGATGTGAATGAGAACAAAACAGAGAATAAAGTGTTTGAAATCCCTCTGAAAAATTACAATATTTTTTTGTGAATTTTCAAGGATATTTCCAATCCCTTCATGCTTATCACAATTCAAATGCAATCCTATCCTTCATCTTCCTTCTCTTGTTCCAACAAGCTCCACACCCTCCATATGTTCTCCATCTCCCTCTTCTTTCCTCTCCCTTCCAAAAACACAACTGCCCCTCAACCCCTCTCAACAAACACATCTGCTCCATCAGCCATATGCCCATCCAGCATCCTTTCCTCCGCTTCATCCTCACCCCCTCCAACTGCCTGCCACTCACCATCCTCTCCCATTTCTTCTGTCTGCTTTCCCCAACTTTTCTGCTCCAAAACACACAGCATCCATCACAACCATCAACATTGCCAACAACCTTGCTGAGCGTGGAATCATCACACCCACAAACACTCCTCACCCCATTTCATTTGCCCAGCCACAACATCTTTCTCTTCACATTTCTTCTTCCTTCTTCCTCCTTCCTTTCCTTTCCATTCCATCTCAATCCCCTGCCTCTCTCTGCTTTTCTTCTTTCATTCTCCCTTTAAAAGACCCCTCAAGCAGACTGCCAACTGCCCCTTCCATCACCTTCCTCTTCCTCTTCCTCTTCCTCATTGCAAAGCAGACACATCTCTATCACTCCCAACAACATCATTCCCTCTTTTTGCTCATTCACAGACACACATTCCCCAAAAACACAAATATCAAAAGGGAATGCCAAAGGCAACACAACCTTCTCCACACACATTTCCCAAGGTTATCAATGATGAGCAGCCACACCACAAGACAAACAACAACTCATATAAAAAATGATTAATAAATCAACTGACCCTTCTTTCTCCTCCCCTCACAAACTGAGTTTCATCCGCCATTCCTCCTTGCTCTTTCACCTTCATTTCCCTCTGCTCCCTTCTCCCAACTCGTTCTGGACGAGACATCTCATTCCTCCATCCCCTCAAAACTCTCCTGTTTTCCCATTCTCCACAAATGCATCCTTCCCGTTTTGCCAGATGTCTTTTGTCGAATAAAACAAACTGCAAGAACTGGTTCCACCATTTCTATCAGGAAAAGTGTCTCACCATATCCTCAAATATATTCAAAACCATCTCTCATTCCAAATGGAACATAATTGCATTAAGACTTATGAGAAGGCTAAAGAATGTGTATCCTGCTCAAAATCCACTCAGGCACACCAACTGTCAATTCGATCCTTGTTCAGTTCAAAGAACTTCTTTGACAATCCCTCTCAAAAAAATCCATCCTGTCTTTCCTTCTGCTTCATGCAAGGCTTCATTCACAAACAGATTCTTAATAATTCCTCTTCTCATTTCTCGCCTTTTGCATTCTCTCTTCTTTCCATACCTTTCCATGGACTCACAACCCTGATGATCGCCAAAGTGCTCACGTGATTGGCCTTGATGACTCCAATTCATAAAGAGCTTTGTGATATTTCCTTTCATTAACAAAAAGGAATGATAAAAAACAATCCTGCTCATTCTCATTGATATATTTTCTTGGGATCAGATGGGCTCTTCCCAACAATGTTGATGAAGATAACAAATAGAAACAGAAGAAGAAGATGATGATAGAATGGCAGAAAAGAGAGATATCAGGTGAAGACAAATGCCTTTCAAACACAAGAGAATCATCTTGTTTTGTCTCTTTGGGATGTTGAGGATGTTGATCCAATTTCCCAGATCAGTATTGGCGAATACGAAGAAGAAGAAAAACGTTTGAAAACATGGAAAGCGAAGATGATGCACAAGTGAAAAAGCGAATTTTGATAAATGAAAATAATCCATTTGTATGTGCTTTGAACTTCACAATAATATTGAAAGATGACACCAATATGAGAAGAATAAAGCACATGATCAAAAGTGCAACAATTTTGTGACATGACCAAAACAAGATTTGGCATTGTTATTCTTTTTCTTTCACTTTTCAACAAAATATAATTTATTCAAGTGATTAACAAGTCATGCAATCCAGGTGCTGAATGATGAACAGAGCATTGTCGATGTTTTCTCCCTCTAATTATCTCATGCTCATCACGAGCACCAGACAGCAGCCATATAGTTAGAAATCAATTTCTTTTCTGCTCGGCATATTAACAACAAGAATTGGCAAGGTTGTTGAGTTGCAAAATTGACTATTCAGATTTCCCCTTTTTCTTGTCAACCATCCAGTCGTGCAAACAACTCAATTTCATATCCATTCAGATGCATTCAAACTGCGATCATAATTTTCTAACTTGTGAGATTGGTTCTTTTTCACTTCCGCTTGCTTCTTCTTCATCTCTTTCTTTCT